>NW_027196404.1:0-22500 GCF_038502225.1 Cherax quadricarinatus
GTCCCTCTTTTCCTGCCATAGCTTATCCTTCAACATTATTGCTACTCCTTCTTTAGCTCTAACTCTATTTGAAACCCCTGACCTAATCCCATTTATTCCTCTCCACTGAAACTCTCCCACCCCCTTCAGCTTTGTTTCACTTAAAGCCAGGACATCCAGCTTCTTCTCATTCATAACATCCACAATCATCTCTTTCTTATCATCTGCACAACATCTACGCACATTCAGACGTCGCACCTTGACAATTTTCTTCTTATTATTCTTTTTAGTAATCTTTACAGGAAAAGGGGTTACTAGCCCATTGTTCCCGGCATTTTAGTTGACTTTTACAACATGCATGGCTTACGGAGGAAAGATTCTTATTCCACTTCCCCATGGATATAAAAGGAAAATTAATAAGACCAAGAACTATTAAGATAAAATCAAAGAAAACTCAGATGAGTGTGTATAAATAAATGTGTATATGTATGTGTAGTGTGACCTAAGTGTAAGTAGAAGTAGCAAGACATGCCTGTAATCTTGCATATTTATGAGACAGACAAAAGACATCAGCAATCCTACCATCATGTAAAACAATCACAGGCTTTCGTTTTACACTCACTTGGCAGGACGGTAGTACCTCCCTGGGTGGTTGCTGTCTACCAACCTACTACCTATATATATATATATATATATATATATATACATTATGTATATATATATACATATATATATATACATATATATATATATCCATATATATATATATATACATATATATATATATCCATATATATATATATACATATATATATATCCATATATATATATATACATATATATATATATACAAATATATATATATATATATATATATATATATAAATATATATATATATATATATATATATATACATATATATATATATCCATATATATATATAATATATATATATCCATATATATATATATACATATATATATATATATATTTGTATATATATATATATATATATATGTAATATATATATTTGTATATATGTATATATGTATATATATATATATATTTGTATATATATATATATATATATATATACAAATATATATATATACATATATATATATATATATATATATATATATATATATATATATATATGCAAAACAACCACTCTGAAAGAATAGAGAAATTCCAAGCGCTTTCGTGACTACTCACATTATCAAGGAACTATGAAAGTGAAGCATCCAAGGAAGCTATATAAGGGGTCGGCCAGCACCTCACTATCAGATCCCACAACGGTTAAACACGTGAATCTTGTTTCATAAAAAGCAGTTTTGACAATAATATGAATATTTCCTTTGGTTTATATAAATTAGATCCATTTATAATTAATAGAATTTGGGTAGAATTTAATAATACACTGGACAAATAAATAGCTTGGGGGTGAGTTTTGCAAAGGACCTATCCAAGTTGGCTCGCCGCGCGTCACGTGTTTAACCGTTGTGGGATCTGATAGCTTCCTTGGATGCTTCACTTTCATAGTTCCTTGATAATGTGAGTAGTCACAAAAGCGCTTGGAATTTCTCTATTCTTTCAGAGTGGTTGTTTTGCATATTTTGAAATCACCTGTTTACTGTGATCTTATTGCATTAATGGATACCACACGACTCTTCAGAATGTTCTCGATAAGCTTTCCTAATCATATATCTTTTGTTTCACAGTTTTCTTCTGCACTGATCAAGTCCCACAAGTTAAAAATTCGACTTAATTTTTTAAAAAATTGTTTAAATGAACAAGTTCTGCCCAAGTCTCTTTTACCCAATAGACTCCTTGACATGAGAGATCGTCCTTTTGATGATTTTATGAGAATTATTCTTCAGAAACATATTGAAATAACTAAAATACAGGAGAAGGAAGCATTCAAAATATTGAGAAACAAAAAATACTCTTTTAATCAGGCCATTCCATCAGAATGGAAACACAGTATGTTGGATCATTGCTATAATAAACTCAGAAGAATTTGTAATGAACTCAAGAGCAAACTACAAAGAAAATTAGACATTTTAATTGAAAATAGTGATTGGACAAAGCATGCTAATAACAATTTTGTAATTAACTTATCAGATGAAATTTTAGACAAACATACAACTGCTGCTCTAGGTTTTGGCCTAAGTTTTGCAACTTCAAAAAAACTTAATAATGTTGAAATTGCAAAAGCCTTTTGTAACTTTGAAAAATTTTCTGATTTATCCTCTGATGAAATTAATATTAGTAAAGGAATGGTATACAGCTCTATGTTAAAACCAAACATTCCCAATTGCCCTCAAAGATTCTTTAAGTCTTATGATACACTTAATAACAATAAAAATTTGCGCCTTACTAAAGCAGACAAAATAAATGCAATAGTAATTATGAAAGAAAATGATTACCAAGAAAAAATGAATAATCTCTTAGATGATACTGAAACCTATTCTAAACTTAGGAAAAATCCCCTAGAAACCGTTAACAGCAATTTCAATAAAACAATAAAACTTCTACTGAAAGGCAAAGATGAATTAGTCAAACAATTTACTTCCACTAATCCATCTTTACCTTACATGTATGGACTAATAAAAACACACAAACCAGGGAATCCAGTCAGACCAATTATTAGCTCCATAGGGTCAGTTTCATATAAATTATCCAAATGGCTTGTCGATATTTTGAGCCCTATTGTTGGCAAAATTTCTAACTTTAATGTTAAAAACAACATAGACTTGGTTGATAAATTAAACTCCTTGACTGACTTAAATGATTTTAACATGGTTAGTTTTGATGTTACTTCCTTGTTTACGAAAGTTCCTGTTGATGATTTATTAAGTTTCTTATCTGAAGAACTCGTTAACTATGATTTACCATTGCCAGTTCCTACTATCATTAAACTTATTAAACTTTGCATTGTTGATGCAAAATTTGTATTTAATGATAAGTTTTACACTCAGAAGTTTGGTATGGCAATGGGAAATCCTCTTTCACCTGTTCTTAGTAACCTATACATGGAATTTTTTGAAACAAGGTTGCTTAACACAATCCTCCCTAATAGAGCTAAATGGTTCAGATATGTTGATGATATTTTGTGTCTTATGCCCAAAAATGTAGATATACACCATTTTCTTGGAAAATTAAATAGCTTAGCCCATTCTATAAACTTTACTGTTGAGTTTGAAGAAAATAACTCATTGCCTTTTCTAGATGTTTTAATTATTAAGGGTAATAATGAATTCAAATTTAAAATTTACAGAAAACCTACAAATAACTGTTCCTATGTCCACTATTATTCCTCGCATCAAGATAGAGTCAAACTGTCTGTTTTCTCATCAATGTTTTTGAGAGCTTTACGAATTTGTAGTCCTGAGTTCATAGATGAGGAAATATCCAAAATTTATGAAATAGGTAATGATTTAAAATACCCAAGAAATGTAATTGATAAATCTTTTAAAGTTGCTAGGAACACTTTTTATAATCCAAAAAAGGGCAACCAGCCTTATTCAACTAAAAATATGTTGGTTCTCCCTTACCATGGAAACTTGGTTGATATGCCTTCTCTTCTTAAGACTTTTAATATTAAAGTTGTATTCAAAAATCTTGATACAGTAAAAAAACTTTTGATTAAGAATTCCCCCGAAAATGCTGATGGATGTGTCTGTAAGATTCCTTGTAAAATTTGCGATAAAGTTTATTACGGTCAAACTGGTAAAAATCTCGAACTAAGATTAAAACAACATAAATATAGCATTAGAACTGGACAAGATTCCAATGCTCTATTTATTCATGTAAGAGATTTTAACCATCCAATTGATTTTCAAAAAGTTGAGAAAGTAGTATCAAGCAAGTCCATGGTCGACAGGAATATAATTGAATCTTGTTTCATAAAAAGCAGTTTTGACAATAATATGAATATTTCCTTTGGTTTATATAAATTAGATCCATTTATAATTAATAGAATTTGGGTAGAATTTAATAATACACTGGACAAATAAATAGCTTGGGGGTGAGTTTTGCAAAGGACCTGTCCAAGTTGGCTCGCCGCACGTCACGTGTTTAACCGTTGTGGGATCTGATAGTGAGGTGCTGGCCGACCCCTTATATAGCTTCCTTGGATGCTTCACTTTCATAGTTCCTTGATAATGTGAGTAGTCACGAAAGCGCTTGGAATTTCTCTATTCTTTCAGAGTGGTTGTTTTGCATATTTTGAAATCACCTGTTTACTGTGATCTTATTGCATATATATATATATATATATATATATATATATATATATATATATATATATATATATATATATATATATATATATATATATATATATATATATATATATATATATATATATATATATATATATATATATATATATATATATATATGTATATATATATATATATATATATATATATATATATATATATATATATATATATATATATATATATATATATATATATATATATATATATATATATATATATATATATATATATATGTATATATATATATATGTATATATATATGTATATATATATATGTATACATATATATATAAATATATATATATATATATAGTGTATATATATATTATATATATATATATATATATATATATATATATATAATGTATATATATATATATATAATATGTATAGTATATATATATATATATATATATATATATATATATATATATATATATATATATATATAAAATATATGTATAGTTTTTGTCGTCTGTAAAGGGTCTCTAGTTAGGCCGAAAATCTCCGCATTATTTTTGAGCTTTTGAACATTGGTTTATACATTATATATATATATATATATATATATATGTCTAGAATATATATGAGAAAAGAGAGGAAATAAATACATAGAAGGGAGCGGGCATAGCATATTTATGCTATTTCATGGGAGATAAACCTAGAGAGGGTGTGTGTGTGTGTGTGTGTGTGTGTGTGTGTGTGTGTGTGTGTGTGTGTGTGTGTGTGTGTGTGTGTGTGTGTGTGTGTGTGTGAGTGTGTGTGTGGGTGTGTGTGTGTATGTGTGTCTGTGTATGTGTGTGTGTGTGTGTGTGTGTATCTATCTGTCTGTGTCTGAGTCTGTACGTGTTTTAGTAAATGTCATATTTTGGTGTTTTAAAGGAAGACGAATGAATTGTGACATGTTTTCGCCTCGATATTGTGGCTCAGTTGCATATTGTTAATCACGGTATTGTGGCTCAGTTGCATATTGTTAATCACGGTATTGTGGCTCAGTTGCGTATTGTTAATCACGGTATTGTGGCTCAGTTGCGTATTGTTAGTTACGGTATTGTGGCCCAGTTGCATATTGTTAATCACGGTATTGTGGCTCAGTTGCATATTGTGGCTCAGTTGCATATTGTTAGTCACGGTATTGTGGCTCAGTTGCCAGAACATGTAAAGAACACGTAAATATGAGGTAAAGAACGCAGACAGAAGAGAGTAAACGAAAACAGGAAAGAAAAAAAACACGAAAACGGAACACAGGCAAAATAGAACCAAACAATGATTTTTTCTTCCTTGTAAATAATTCCCAGTAATCCAACGGTCAATACCTGACAGTTAACCGGTCACTAAACGCACCTAATTAACCAGTCACTAATTCCCGGATTTTTTTAGCAGTTAGGTGGCAATACATCGTAATGGGTTACCTAGGTTGTTACATTGACACACAGGCTAATTTACAATGAATCCAGCAGTAGGTAAATACCGGTGGTATTTCCGGTATTAGTAATTACCGGGGATGAAAGATCATCTCATTACCGGGAGAAAGTGAACAAATAGTGAACGGGAGCACTTGAACAATAAACAGATGGAAAGGTACTAGAGAGTGAGTGAGTGAGAGAGAGACAGAGGGAGAGAGAGAGGGAGAGAGAGAGAGAGAGAGAGAGAGAGAGAGAGAGAGAGAGAGAGAGAGAGAGAGAGAGAGAGAGAGGACAAGAAATAACATGGTTTAAGTAACATTTGCACCCGAGAAAACGCAGATGATCGTCTCTAGGCACCATGATGGTAATGCTGGTGCAGTAGTAAGGATGAATGAGAGGGTGTTGGCACCTGGAGAAGAAATTGATATCCTTGGGGTGAAATTTGACTCCAAACTAACCATGAAGAACCATGTTGTAAATCTTGCAAACAAGGCAGCCAGGAAGCTTACAGCACTTCGCCGTATCTCGCATCTGCTTGACAGTAGGGGTTGCAAGATTCTGTACGAGGCACAAGTACACTCACACTTTGAGTATGCTCCACTTTCCTGGTTTGCCTGCCCCCCCTCTCATCTGCGACTGTTTGACAGAGTAGAGAACAGAGCAAGACGTCTCATCTTTCGCCTGGACCCATCCTGGATAGATCTGTCATTTCAGCACAGCCTTCAACATAGGAGGGAGGTGGGTGGCCTTACTGTTATGTACAACGCCAATATTTTCAAAGTACAACACTTGGATCCACTTCGAGGACAGCGTGAAACAAGCTTTTATGCCACAAGACGGGCAGAAAGCAGGCAACTTCACTCTGGCTGTACCCTTCTCCAGAACATCACTCCATCTGAGATCATATATACCCAGGATGACTCGCGTATGGAACACATTCGTACAGCATAATAATGTCAAAGAGATAAAGTCAGTTGGGCACATGAAAATGCTGACCCACAGATGGGTCCAACTTCATCCTGCTCCCTACTTGTATGTCTCATAACAATGAAAATGCTTTCAAATGAGCTGATGTAGGTAACAGCTCTTAGCTTCCCAATAAAGTTAGGAATCCTTAACCTGTAAATAGCTGTCAATAAAGCTAGGGATCCTTAATCTTGTCAAACCCTGTGTAAAAGAGAGAGAGAGAGAGAGAGAGAGAGAGAGAGAGAGAGAGAGAGAGAGAGAGAGAGAGAGAGAGAGAGAGAGAGAGAGAGAGAGAGAGAGAGAGAGAGAGAGAGAGAGAGAGAGAGAGAGAGAGAGAGAGAGAGAGAGAGACAGAGAGATCAGAATATTGCAAAGGTGTCAGAGCACAAGAGAAGCGGAGACGTCAAATCATTCTTTCGTAAGGAATGAGACCTTGATAATAAGATAATAAGGCGTAAGATAGGAAGAGAGAGGAAGCAGTGTCAGGAAAGAGAAGGGATGTACGCATTGTGCGTATTGTTAGTCACGGTATTGTGGCTCAGTTGTGTATTTTTAGTAATGGTATTGTGGCTCATTTGCATATTGTTAGTGACGGTATTGTGGCTCAGTTGCATATTGTTAGTCATGGTATTGTGGCTCATTTGCATATTGTTAGTGACGGTATTGTGGCTCAGTTGCATATTGTTAGTCACGGTATTGTGGCTAAGTTGCATATTGTTAGTCATGGTATTGTGGCTCATTTGTATATTGTTAGTGACGGTATTGTGGCTCAGTTGCATATTGTTAGTCGCGGTATTGTGGCTCAGTTGCATATTGTTAGTCATGGTATTGTGGCTCATTTGCATATAGTTAGTCACGATATTGTGGCTCAGTTGCATATTGTTAGTCATGGCATTGTGGCTCAGTTGCATATTGTTAGTCACGGTATTGTGGCTCATTTGCATATAGTTAGTCACGATATTGTGGCTCAGTTGCATATTGTTAGTCACAGTACTCTGGCTCATTTGCGTATTGTTAGTCACGGTACTATGGCTCAATTGCATATTGTTAGTGACGGTATTGTGGCTCAGTTGCTATATTTTTAGTCACGATATTGTGGCTCAGTTGCATATGGTTAGTCACGGTATTGTGGCGGAGCTGCATATTGTTAGTCACGGTATTGTGGCTCAGTTGCTTACTGTTAGTCACGGTATTGTGGCTCAGTTGCATATTGTTAGTCACGGTATTGTGGCTCAGTTGTATATTGTTAGTCACGGTATTGTGACTCAGTTGCATATTGTTAGTCACGGTATTGTGGCTCAGTTGTATATTGTTAGTCACGGTATTGTGGCTCAGGTGCGTATTGTTATTCACGGTATTGTGGCTCACGTGCGTATTGTTAGTCATGGTATTGTGGCTCAGTTGCATATTGTTAGTCATGGTATTGTGGCTCAGTTGCATATTGTTAGTCACGGTATTGTGGCTCAGTTGCATATTGTTAGTCACGGTATTGTGGCTCAGTTGCATATTGTTAGTCACGGTATTGTTGCTCAGTTGCATATTGTTACTCACGGTATTGTGGCTCAGGTGCCTATTGTTAGTCACGGTATTGTGGCTCAGGTGCGTATTGTTAGTCACGGTATTGTGGCTCAGTTGCATATTGTTAGTCATGGTATTGTGGCTCAGTTGCATATTGTTAGTCACGGTATTGTGGCTCAGTTGCTATATTGTTAGTCACGGTATTGTGGCTCAGTTACATATTGTTAGTGACGGTATTGTGGCTCAGGTGCATATTGTTAGTCACGGTATTATGGCTCAGGTGCGTATTGTTAGTCACGATATTGTGGCTCAGTTGCATATTGTTAGTCACGGTATTGTGTCTCAGGTGCGTATTATTATTCACGGTATTGTGGCTCAGTTGTATATTGTTAGTCACGGTATTGTGGCTGAGGTGCGTATTGTTAGTCACGGTATTGTGGCTCATGTGCGTATTGTTAGTCACGGTATTGTGGATCAGTTGCATATTGTTAGTCACGGTATTGTGGCTCAGTTGCATATTGTTAGTCACGGTATTGTGGCTGAGGTGCGTATTTTAAGTCACGGTATTGTGGCTGAGGTGCGTATTGTTAGTCACGGTATTGTGGCTGAGGTGCGTATTGTTAGTCACGGTATTGTGGCTGAGGTGTCTATTGTTAGTCATCGTATTGTGGCTCAGTTGCATATTGTTAGTCACGGTATTGTGGCTGAGGTGCGTATTGTTAGTCACGGTATTGTGGCTCAGTTGCATATTGTTAGTCACGGTATTGTGGCTGATATGCGTATTGTTAGTCACGGTATTGTGGCTCAGTTGCATATTGTTAGTCACGGTATTGTGGCGCAGCTGCATATTGTTAGTCACGGTATTGTGGCTCAGTTGCATATTGTTAGTGACGGTATTGTGGCTCAGTTGCATATTGTTAGTCACGGTATTGTGGCTCTGCTGTGATAAGCGATCTATACTGCCTCATTCTGCTATACTATCCTAATTTTTAGTGCTATGTCTACTGACGCAATCTGCTATATTTTCCTAGTTTTCTATTTTATATATTATGTCGAGGTCTGCTATACTGTATTATGCGCTATACTATCCTAATTTTCAGCGTTTTCTGTTCTTTCGTAATCTGCTATACTATCCTAATCTGCTATACTATCCTAATCTGCTATACTATCCTAATCTGCTATACTATCCTAATCTGCTATACTATCCTAATCTGCTATACTATCCTAATCTGCTATACTATCCTAATCTGCTATACCATGATATTTTGCTATACTATCCTTATCTGCTATACTATCATAATCTGCTATACCATGCTATTTTGCTATATTATCCTTATCTGCTATACTATCATAATCTGCTATACCATCATATTTTGCTATACTATCATAATCTGCTATACTATCATAATCTGCTATACTATCATAATCTGCTATACCATGCTATTTTGCTATATTATCCTTATCTGCTATACTATCATAATCTGCTATACCATGCTATTTTGCTATACTCTCATAATCTGCTATACTATCATAATCTGCTATACCATGCTATTTTGCTATATTATCCTTATCTGCTATACTATCATAATCTGCTATACCATGCTATTTTGCTATATTATCCTTATCTGCTATACTATCATAATCTGATATACCATGCTATTTTGCTATACTATCATAATCTGCTATACTATCATAATCTGCTATACTTTCATAATCTGCTATACCATGCTATTTTGCTATATTATCCTTATCTGCTATACTATCATAATCTGTTATACCATGCTTTTTTGCTATGTTATCCTTATCTGCTATACTATCATAATCTGCTATACCATGCTATTTTGCTACATTATCCTAATCACAAGTATCTAAACAGAATCAGAGACAGCTTTAGTTCTAATGTACTCCTTTGGGCTCTTATGTACTCTCATGTACTTTCATATACTCTCATGTACTCCCTGTGCACTCATGCACTCTTATGTACTCCCATGTACTCTTATGCACTCCCTTGTCGTCATGTACTTCCATGTACTCTTATGTACTATATGTACGCTCATGTTCTCTTGTACTCTCGTACTCACAAGTTCTCTCATGTAGTTCATGTACTCCCACGTACTCTCATGTACTCCCTTGTACTCTTATGTGCTCTCGTGTTCTCCCATGCACTCCTTGTACTCTCATGTACTGCCATGCACTTTCAGGTACTCCCTTGTACTCTCATGTACTCCCAAGTACCAATAGAAAGAAAAGAGAGACTGCTGACAATTTTTTCCCTCTAGGTTAGATGAGTAAAGTCAATAATATTGTATTCCCTCAAGGAATAAACTTGCTCGTAGGTAAATTGAATCAGTGTTTTTTTCCAGATCGATTCGCAGTATAGATTCTGTTTTATACCTGATGATCTACGTCTCTACGAGTTTCTGTGAAATTCTGAACCATTTCCAGCACTGAGTATATATCCCGAGATGTGTGAATGTCGCTCATTGTATGTACGCCTTGCGGTGTGTGTGTGTGTGTGTGTGTGTGTGTGTGTGTGTGTGTGTGTGTGTGTGTGTGTGTGTGTGTGTGTGTGTGTGTGTGTGTGTGTGTGTGTGTGTGTGTCTCAACGTATGTACACTCTGAGATGTGAATCTCTTGTCTTATGTACACCGATTGGTGTGCATCCATCTCTGTATATACACAGACAGATGTGTTCTCGGTCTATGTACACCATCAGATGTGTATATTCACTCAATACGTGATTGCCGGGGTAGAGTCACAGCTCCTGGCCCCGCCAGTGTATACACACCAATGAGATCTTATTTTAATGTCTATTATGAGTATTATATTATTCTAGAACTGGTGATGAACAGGTAACATGCAACCTTAATGACCTTGTAGAGTGTAAGACCAACCAACCAATTCCAGAACACTTTTGAGAAGGGAATCCTCCGAGAGTCGCCAATTTATCCAAGAATAAATTGTAAATAGTCGTAGGAAATATAAATTCTTACAAATAAACCCACTTTCCAGAATCCTGGTGGTGAAATCCGATTATGGTCCCTGTGCCATGATTACCCAGAGACCTTTTTACTTGGCTCTGACAAATGTTGATATCTTAGCCACGACTTGGAGATATACCCATTTTCCATGGAATGAATTTCCTCTTTAGAAAAGAAAATTATTACTTGAAATAATGTTAGGTTTTCTGAAATTTTCGAAAAGTTATTAAAATTATTTTTTTAAGGCAATCACGACACAGGAAGGATCGCTAATTATGTGATTCAGCAGGTTCTGAGCCTAACGCAAAAGAGAACTGAGCTTAATAAGAAACTTTGAGTTTAGAAGAAAGATTTTTCAAGCCTAAGATCAAAAGTTCTAAACTCAATATTGTGAGATCTGAGTAGAACGCTAAAGGTTCTAGACTTAGCACACAAAACTCTGAGCCCAACGCAAAATATTTTGAGTCAAACACTCAAGATTCTGAGCTTAATACATAATATTTCAAGCCTAACACACTAGGATCTGAGCCTAACAAGTAAGGATCTGCGTCTATCACAAAAAAAAAGTGATCGTAACTCCCCGTGTTGTGAATATAATTTCAGCATCCAGGAAAAGGTTCTTAACCTGACACAAAATATTCCCAGTCTACTTCAAAAACATTTTGACCCAACAATCCGAATAATAATGAGGAAAATATTTACCACTGCATAGATGAAAATATTACAAACACGTGAAACAATGTTGCACTGAGAGATGCCTTTATATACCTTACTACAGTAGTCAAGGAAGGATAATGAGGAATTTGAAAATATAAAAACAACGACAATAATACTAATACTAATACTAATACTCATACAACTACTAATACTACTACTAATACTACTACTATTATTACTACTACTACTACTACTAATACTACTACTATTATTACTACTACTACTACTACTAATAATAATAATAATATACTAATAATAATACTACTACTATTACTACTACTACTATTACTACTACTACCACGACTACTACTACTACCTAATAATAATAATAATAATAATAATAATAATAATAATAATAATAATAATAATAATAATATTTAATGCGTGAGAATAGAACGGTCTATCAGGTGGAGAGATATTATTCAGCTGAGAACTACAATACCCAAGCTCTTCCCTTCAGCTGTATTAATATATCGCCACTGCGATACAATTATTCATTACCGATCTACATGTATAATTGATACAGCACACCACATTTACCTTTTATCATTACAATAATGAAATTACCGTCAACCAATTCAGGTCTATGTAAAGTGAGTTGGATTTTGTGGTGTATGAGTGTGTGTGTGTGTGTACTCACCTATTTGTGGTTTGCAGGGGTCGAGTCATAGCTCCTGGCCCCGCCACTTCACTGATTGTTACTGGGTCCTCTCTCTCCCTGCTTCCTGAGTTTTATCAAACCTTGTCGTTAAACTATGTATGGTTCCTGCCTCCACTACGTCATTTTCTAGGCTATTCCACGGCCTGACAACTCTATGACTGAAGAAATACTGCCTAACATCCCTTTGACTCATCTGAGTCTTCAGTTTCCAATTGCGATCTCTTGTTTCTGTGTCCCATCTTAGGAACATCCTGTCTTTGTCCACCTTGTTTATTCCGCGCAGTATTTTAAAAGTCGTTATCATGTCTCCCCTGACCCTGCTGTCCTCCAGTGTCGTCAGACCAATTGTGTGTGTGTGAGTGATATTCTGAACACTCAAGCTGTTGATGCTAGCTGCACACCAGGCAGCAACACAACTTGGCTGATAGGAAACTAACTAGAGGAACATATGACGCTCCTTCTTGAAGACATCTAGAGGCCTCTTGAGAATTCTTCTTCTTCATCTTTTCTTCTTAGTATTCACCTTCCTCTTATTCCCTTTTCTTGTTCATGGGTTCCAAGCATCATCTCTCACTGTCTCTGGGTCTCCAGATTATTTCTCATTACCTGAAATGATTTCCATGTCTCTCAGAGACGCTTCAACTTTTATTAAATTCAGATCGTAGATGGCTCAGATAGGTGAAGGATCAAAGACATATGGAATAAGACTTTCATTAAGCCGCATTTCGCCCACAGTGGGTGAAAAATATCTACATTAATAACTCTGTTTATATATGAATAATAAATTTAATTATGAAGGATTTTTTGCCTGTCGTCAATATTTTCGACTTTACATTCACTTGTGTGTTTTAGATACCAAGGCCATTTGAAATTGTTAAGTGTCTATGAGAATTTAAGGAATTTCCTTGAAGTTGGG
Organism: Cherax quadricarinatus; assembly: GCF_038502225.1. Lineage (NCBI taxonomy): Eukaryota > Metazoa > Arthropoda > Malacostraca > Decapoda > Parastacidae > Cherax > Cherax quadricarinatus. The sequence goes on from NW_027196404.1 coordinate 13,435, forward strand.
GAAATCTGCATCAGGCAGGGGAAATTACCTTCTCGTTGGGGAAATACTTCATTTCTGGGCTAATTTAGTTCCTGTTACTCTTGCCAAACATTGCTCGTGATCAGCCTAGTTTCGACTGAGTATAGCTATCAACAACAGCCTAATTGATCAGGTTGCTGACCAAGAGAACAGGTAACTAGGTAACCAGGTTGGAAAGTCTTATGTCTTTGTCTTGAGGTGTGATTTTACATCCGGTTAAGATTCTTCATGCAAATGTCAAGAATTATGTAACCTCATCAATTCCTTCGGCTTGACTTCGGATCCTTAATCAATAGCACCTCTCCCCCCCATCCCGCTCTCTCTCTCTCTCTCTCTCTCTCTCTCTCTCACTCTCAGGACAGAGACCACTATCAGGACAGTGCTACTCTCAGAACAGTCACTTTCTCAGAAGACTGGCACTCTGAGGATAGTAATATTCTTAGGGGAGTGCTTCTCTCAGGACAGTGCCACTATCAGAACAGTGCCCCTCTCAGGATAGAGGCTTTCTCAAGAGACTGGCAGTCTGAGGATAGTACCATTCTTAGGACAGTGCTTCTCTTAGGACAGTGCCACTCCGAGAGCAAGCCCTCTCTTAGGACAGTGCCACGCTCAAGATATGCCAGTCTCAGCATAATGTCACTTTAATTTGACTGACATTCTGCGGGTAATAACACTCTTAGAACAGCACTTCTCTCAGGACAGTGCCAGTATCAGGACAGTGCCACTCCCAAAGCAGTATCCCTCTCAGAACAAAAATATTCTGAAAGCAGTATTTTTCCACCCACAATAACCCTGCTATTATAAAACTAGTATTCCCTTTGTACAATACCACAAATACTGTATGAGAAGTATTCTCTTTGTACAGTGCCTATGATATTTTAAGAGTAGTATTCTCTTTGTATACTACCACTAATATCACAAGAGGAATATTCCCTGTGTGGAGGTGGAATACAGGGACTGTATTGGTTCACGATTTTCTTTTTTTTCTTGAGGTTTAACAAAAAAAAGGAAAGATTTGACAAGAAAAATTCATTGACATGAAAAAGTGCAGAGAGTCTCATATGCATCTGATTTATAAGTAAAACTGCAGGCTGTCAAGGTTGTATGTTTATCAAGGTTAACTTAAAGTAGCCATGTCTGGTGGAGTAAGGTTACCTGCTACCTTAATGACTCTCGTATTGTCAACAGAAGTTAAGCTTCATTAATCTTATTCTTGTAGGGTTGGGTGGTCGTGTGGTTTAAAGCGTCATGTGGTTCTCGCTTACCATGAGGTAGGCCAGTACAACATGGGTTCGAATCCTTGGCTAGCGCAGTGCTGTTATTAATCAATACCCCTCGTTCGTGGTTACAATAATACATAAATGCTGCTCGTGAGGCCAGTACACCAAACAGGGATGAGAATGAAATTAGCTTAGAAGCTCCCACACCTCCGTATGCTCTCGTGTATATATATATATATATATATATATATATATATATATATATATATATATATATATATATATCTCCTGGTCTCCGTTTTACTCTCAGTTCTTTCAATAATAACTCCATACACCTCACCAGGTACACTCAACAGGTTTATTCCCTTATAATATTTGCACTCTGTTTTTGTCCCCTTTGCCTTTATACATTGGAACTCTGCATGCTCTCTGCCAGTCCCTAGGAACTCTCCCGTCCTTCATATATTTATTAAATAAAAGTAATAAAAGTACCAACCATTCCAAAATTATATACCCACCTGCTTTTAAGATTTCTGTCTTGATCCCTTTTTCATTCTAAGCAAAGCGTCATGCACCTCCCTTACACTCGTGTCTGGCTCTTCCTTACTCCTACCAGATGTTATACCTCTCTGGCCAGTGCACGAAATCACAGCTTCCCTATCTTCATCAACATTTAACATTACCTCAAAATATTACCTCCATCTTCCTGATACCTCTAACTCCCCATCTAATAACTCTCCTCTCCTATTTTTAAATGTAAAGTCCATTCGTTCCCAAGGCTTTCTCAACTTATTATTCTCACTGCAAAACTTTTTCTTATTTTCATTAAAATTTGTTGACAGCATCTCACCAACTCTCTCACTTGCTCTCATTTTACAGTCTTCGACCACTCTCTTACCCTCTCTCTTTTTCTCTCCATATACACCTCCTTCGTTATATCACTTCTACTTTTTCTCTCTTACTACTCTCTTCACCTCTCTTCCACCAACTGCTCCTTTTCCTTCCCTCACCCACCCATCTATATCAACAAACTTCTACTGAACACTCTAACACTACATTTTTAAACCTATCCCACACTCTCACTGTAGCTACAATTGAAAATGATCCGATATATTTTTCACCCCTATACTACATACATGCATATCCTGAAGTCTACCCGTCAATCTTTTATCTACCATCACGTACTCCAAGAAACTACTGTCATTACTCCCTATATCACATCTCGTATACTTAATTAACCTTTTTTCTTAAAATATGCATTGCCTATTACTAAACCTCTTTCTATACGAAGTTCAGTCAAAGGCCCTCCATTATTATATACCCATGGCACCCCAAACTTACCTACCACGCCTTCAATATACACGTATATATATAACTTCGGCAGAACAAGCGAAATATTCACAAACGCTAATCTCATGCCGAAGGAGACTCGAACCTTGGAACAAGGTACATAGTAGTCTACTCACCGTCCCACATTGAAAAATACTTTGGCACTCAGCCCTTCTAGGTATTTGGTCCAAAGCTAACAGCATTCAGGGAGGTAGCTTTTGAATTTTTCCTCTCGTTCCCAGTATGCATCGACAAACGAGAGATTTTTAGAATGTGTGTGATTGTAAGTAGAGTACCGTGTACCTTGTTCCAAACCAAAGCGATACAGGATGCAAAACAACCACGGGGGGAGTAGAATGATAGCTCTAGTTTGTCCCAAATAGGAGAGATTGCAACCATAGCAACCAACTCTGTAAACACCACCAACACGTTGTTGGGGTGCATTCTTTATCAAGATGATTCTAACAGTCTGTGAATTTTTAAATACTACTTGTATATTAAATCTTCTAAGAGCATTCGGCAGGATAGATAAATTCTGATTATATGGGAGGACCAGCACATTCTTGGTCTGAGGTGTTATCCAAGGTTCTGTCCTATAATAAGTTTTCTTAGCTGCCAGCAAGGCAGATTCCACAAACACCTTAGGATACCACAGTTTCGTGCCAATGTCAAATATTTTCCTAATTTCTTCATCTAGGAGCTCCGTACTGCACACTATATGCTATCAAAAACATAGTAAGAAATACACTCCTTTTGACTCAAGTCTCGTAGTTGGAGTAGTAGTGAATGTATGAGCACACATTGGTAGCCTTTCTATATACTGTAAACTTTAACTTTCTATCAACCTGGTGTATTAAGACATCTAAGAATGGAAGTTTACAGTCACCTGTTTCTCCACGGTGAATTTAATAGACGGGACTAGAGCGTTAAAGTCTTGGAAAAAATGTATCAAGGGTCATATCATCTGGCCAAAGACACAAGATGTCATCCACATATCTGAACCATTTAGATCTACATGGCAGGATATCTTTCAACAGTCTAGCCTCGAAAAATTCCATATACAGATTGCTCAATAAGGGGGATAACGGATTACCCATCGCCATTCCCTGTTTTTGAGCATACTATTTCCTCTCAACCTCAAACTTGCAATCAACTACACACAGCTTAATCAATTCAGTAATGGTATTTTTTATCAAAAGGCAAAGAGAATTAATTTAATTCTTCTCCCAAATAAGATAACAAGCCGGGAACAGGGACTCTCGTGAACAACGCAGTGACATCAAAGCTAACAAGTGTAAAATCATCAGACATGTTGATATTTTGCAATTTGTCGATGAGATCAACATTGTTTTGTAAGTGGGCTTCAGAAATGTTGCCAGGCAAAGGAGTTGATATTTTTACCAATCATTTTGACAAGGCATACGATGCCGATCCTACCGAACTAATCATAGGTCTGGCTGGAAAACCGGGTTTAACAAACCGTACATGTAAGGTAGTGTCGCAGATCTCGCCGATAACTGTTTAATTCCTCATTACCTCTTAGTAAGATTCTAAAGTTTTCAATTAAACTTAATATTAACCTAGTCCCAAGGGTTCTTATTAAGAGGTACGTAAGTATTCCTGTCTTCCAGTAATGTGTTCATTTTTCCGCTATAATCTACCTTGTCCATAATAACCATCACATTTGTCTTGTCAGCTTTCGTAAGATGAAGTCGAGGATCTTTCTTTATTCCATGGTACGACTTAATAAATCTTTGAGGACAATTCGGTTCCACAGGTCTGAACAAAGCTCCATATACCATGCCTTTGCAGATGTTGAACATTTCAGGGGATAGGTCCCTTTGTTTTCCCAAATTGCAAAAAGATTTGGCAAGATCAACATAATTAGTGCCCCCACTAATAGGAGCGAAACTTAACCCATATTCCAATGTTGTCTGCTGGTCACGAGTAAGTTCAACCCAGGTTGATAGCAAACTCCGGGTTAGCATGTTGAGACCAGCCACTTTGTGCTATGAGATTGTTTAGTTTCCTAGTATGTAAACATTCCGTTTTCCGTTTCATTATTCTCCATCCCCTACATATGTAATCTAGAAATGATCTTGCCACTCAGGTGGTACTATGTTTCAAAACTTTTGTCTGGCTTTTCTAACTTCAATAAATAACAATTTCCTTTCCTGTTTAGGCAGATCAATATTCTTAGTAATCACTAACCTGTGGAGTTGATCAAATGGGGTCGACGACAGATTAACCAACTTGTTTGGTAGAAGCAATTTTGGTAATACCTGTTCACTGAGTCACTTTCGTAAAATACTAATTTTAAGGACGCTTTGTGGGCCTTAAGAAGTACAGTTTTGTGAGAGGAAACAGCAGAGAAAGAGGTAGGAAAAAGTCTAGAGAATTGGGGTAAGATTTGGCAAGTGGTATTTATATTATGCAAACAGCACCAAACCCAGCGATACAGGATGCAAAACAACCACGGGGGGAGTAGAATGATAACTTTAGGCCTTTCGTGGTGCAATCAACACATCATCAGGAGCTTGCAAATTTGCAGAAAAGAAGAGAATGCCCAAGTAAGTACGTTCCCAAACGACCGTCTTCACCGAAGTGAGTGAGTGAGGGAGGGAGAGAGGAGGGTACAGGAAATGCCCCTAGGCACAACAGTGCCCACAGCATTAGAAAAATCTCACAAGTACTGATAACAGCTTAAACGAAATTAACGTGGCAATAATAAAAAAAAATCGGTCATATTCCTCTATGACATCAATAACTTTACAAACATAAATTATTATCAGTGATATAGAAGTCACTGGCAATTATAGACTAGCCTCCCACGGGAAAACTTAAACTTACTATCAACCCAGTGTATCAACACATCTAAGAATGGAACCTTGCAGTTCACCTGTTTCTCCAAGGTGAATTTAGTAGACGGGACTGAAGCGTTAAGTCTTCGTAAAAATGTATCAAGGGCCATAACATTTGGCCAAAGACACAAGATGTCATCCACATATCTAACCGTTTAGCTCTACCTGGCAGGATATCTTTCAACAGTCTAGCCTCGAAAATTGTGTGTGTGTGTGTGTGTGTGTGTGTGTGTGTGTGTGTGTGTGTGTGTGTGTGTGTGTGTGTGTGTGTGTGTGTGTGTGTGTGTGTGTATACTCACCTATTTGTACTCACCTATTTGTGGTTACAGGGGTCGATTCATAGCTCCTGGCCCCGCCTCTTCGCTGATTGCTACTAGGTCCTCTCTCTCCCTGCCCCATGAGCTTTATCATACCTCGCCTTAAAACTATGTATGGTTCCCGCCTCCACTACGTCACTTTCTAGGCTATTCCACTGCCTGACTACTCTATGACTGAAGAAATACTTCCTAACATCCCTTTGATTCATCTGAGTCTTCAACTTCCAATTGTGACCTCTTGTGTCTGTGTCCCTTCTCTGAAACATCCCGTCTTTGTCCACCTTGTCTATTCCGCGCAGTATTTTATATGTCGTTATCATGTCTCCCCTGACCCTCCTGTCCTCCAGTGTCGTCAGGCCGATTTCCCTCAACCTTTCTTCGTAAGACAATCCCCGTAGCTCTGGGACTAGTCTTGATGCAAACCTTTGCACTTTCTCTAATTTCTTGACGTGCTTGACTAGGTGTGGATTTCAAACTGGTGCTGCATACTCCAGTATGGGCCTGACGTAAATGGTATACAGAGTCTTGAACGAATCCTTACTGAGGTATCGGAACGCTATCCGTAGGTTTGCCCGGCGCCCGTATGCTGCAGCAGTTATCTGACTGATGTGCGCCTCAGGAGATATGCTCGGTGTTATACTCACCCCCAGATCTTTTTTCCTTGAGTGAGGTTTGCAGTCTTTGGCCATCTAAACTATATTGTGTCTGCGGTCTTCTTTGCCCTTCCCCAATCTTCATGACTCTGCATTTGGCAGGGTTAAACTCAAGGAGCCAGTTTCTGGACCAGGCTTGTAGCCTGTCCAGGTCTCTTTGTAGTCCTGCCTGATCCTCATCCGATTTGATTCTTCTCATTAACTTCACATCATCTGCAAACAAGGACACTTCTGAGTCTATCCCTTCCGTTATGTCATTCACATATACCAAGAACAGCACAGGTCCTAGGACTGACCCCTGTGGAACCCCGCTTGTCACAGGCGCCCACTCTGACACCTCGTCACGTACCATGACTCGTTGTTGCTTCCCTGTCAGGTATTCTCTGATCCATTGCAGTGCCTTTCCTGTTATGTGTGCCTGATCCTCTAGCTTTTGCAGTAACCTCTTGTAAGGAACTGTGTCGAAGGCCTTCTTGCAGTCCAAAAAAATGCAGTCGATCCACCCCTCTCTCTCTTGTCTTACTTCTGTCACCTTGTCGTAAAACTCCAGTAGGTTTGTGACACAGGATTTTTCTTCCCTGAAACAGTGCTGGTTGTCAATTATACACTTGTTTCTTTCCAGGTGCTCCAGGTGTGTGTGTGTGTGTGTGTGTGTGTGTGTGTGTGTGTGTGTGTGTGTGTGTGATTTAACACACCTGCCGTCTTGCACCGTAGTAAGCTGACGATAATAAGGAAAGCATTTCCAGTGTCTTTCATTCCATCTCTGTCTTTCCAGAAGCGTACTAACATCCAGACGACCGAGGCTCTAACCCAGGAGTGTAAATAGCAAAAAAAGGCACAATACCGTGCCTGGAACGATACACAAATAACCCGCACATAGAAGAGAGGAGCTTACGACGACGTTTCGGTCCGACTTGGACCATTTACAAAGTCACACTAATCAGAAGTGGAGCAGGACGGCTATATATAAGCAGGAAGAGGTAATGGTGGTGGTGGTAGTAGTAGTGGTAGTGGTGGTGGTGGTAGTAGTAGTAGTAGTAGTAGTAGTAAATAAGAACATAAGAAAGGAGGAACACTGCAGCAGGCCCGTTGGCCCATACTAGGCAGGTCCTTCTTCTCCCTCTTCCCCTGTCCTCGTTTCTTTTTTGTCTTTCCTCTGTCGCGTGTTTCTGTTCCTTCATTATTTATTTTCATCACTTCCCCTTCCCCCCACCTCTGTGCACTTGCTCTCCCTCTGTGGGCACCTAGCTCCCTTGCAGTGCTTCCCTGTCTTTATATTTGACTGGCTCCTCCTCCTTAGTTCCCCACTACTACCACTACAATTCATCCCACTAATGTTTTGTCAGTGGGATGAATTGAAAAGGACCTGCCTAGTATGGGCCAACGGGCCTGCTGCAGTGTTCCTCCTTTCTTATGTTCTTATGTACTACTACTACTACTACTACTACTAATACCACCACTACTACTACCACCACCACCATTACCTCTTCCTGCCTATATATAGCCGTCCTGCTCCACTTCTGATTAGTGTGACTTTGTAAATGGTCAAAGTCGGACCGAAACGTCGTCGTAAGCTTCTCTCTTCTATGTGCGGGTTTTTTGTGTACCAGGAGTGTAGTCCACCGCTAAAACAACAAACCAGATTCCTGACGTATTAATACATTACGCTACAGAGGCACCTAACGCCAGCCATAATTCTGGTACGGAAAAGCTTCAGGACTCATTTCATGTTCCTGCTGATTGCCAAGCACAACGAGCAGTGTAACAGCGCATCCACCGAAACAAGTGACTTATACAGCAGAGAACGTACCACAACAGAGAGAAGATCGCACTTCTAGAATACAACAAGCTTTTCTAAGCTGGGATATAAGTTCTTGTCAGCTCTGCAACATGATGTTCAGGGGGGAAAAAATCACATTACAGGATTTACATATACTAAATACATTAAGTAATGCCCTGAGATGCGTGACTCCTGCGATACCCTGAATATAATATGCAAGGTATATATATATATATATATATATATATATATATATATATATATATATATATATATATATATATATATATATATATATATACATATATACATATATATATATATATATATATATATATATATATATATATATATATATATATATATATATATATATATATATATATATATATGGTGACCAGTATGCCACAAAGTATGTAAATTATATACATGTTGACCCAGCGCATAATACAGTATGCAAGTTATATATATGTTGATCAATATTCCTCACAGTATGTAAGGCATACGCATGTTGATCAATATTCCTCACATATTGTCTAGTATACCAGTATGTAAGGTATATGTATAGACTGATCAGTATACCATACAGTATGCAAGGTGTATACATGTTGACCACTATACCATACAGAATACAAAGTATATACACATTGACCAATATACACACATAAACAACACAGTAACGATATAAATTTAAGAGAGAAAGGATATAGAGAGATTTCAGGTGACAGGCAGCAAATACATCAACATTATATTTTCTGTTCTGTATATTTTGAACCTGCGATATCACATCATACTCACGGAGGAGTGTATTAATATTATTTTGAACCTGCGTTATCACATCATACTCACGGAGGAGTGTATTAATGTTATTTTGAACCTGCGTTATCA
>NW_027196404.1:27500-72500 GCF_038502225.1 Cherax quadricarinatus
CACCTCACTCTGAGCCTATATATACCCTCTGTGTCCATGTATTGTTTGTAATGGCTTGATAAAGCTCCTGGAGAGCGAAACGTTGCCACAATAAATGTCACATTAGTTGCACTTGTGTCCTTTTACTTAACAAATTCATTTAAAAATTAAGTCCTTTCTAAAATTTTCTCTTATACGTTTAAAGATATATTTTTTCGTTAATGTTGATATAAAAATTTATAATTTTGCACCAAAAGGAACTTAGAAAACTTACCTAACCTTATTAAAACAAGCACAATTTATTTTAGCCTAACCCAACTAAATATATTTTAGATTTGTTTACAGTAATTTAATACTAAACAAACACAGTGAAATATATTTTTTCGTTAAGTTCAGAATGATTTTGACGAAATTATTGCATACACAAATTTTCACTTGTCCTATATGGCAAGATGAGCGTTGCTATTTAAGCCAAGATGTGTGTGTGTGTGTGTGTGTGTGTGTGTGTGTGTGTGTGTGTGTGTGTGTGTGTGTGTGTGTGTGTGTGTGTGTGTGTGTGTGTGTGTGTGTGTGTGAGTGTGAGTGTGTGTGTGTGTGTGTGTGTGTGTGTGAGTGTGTGTGTGTGTGTGTGTGTGTGTGTGTGTGTGTGTGTGTGTGTGTGTGTGAGTGTGTGAGTGTGAGTGTGTGTGTGTGTGTGTGTGTGTGTGTGTGTGTGTGTGTGTGTGTGTGTGTGTGTGTGTGTGTGTGTGTGTGTGTGTGTGTGTGGTGTCAAATAGGTAAAACTGGTCAATTAACAAGATCTCATTTAATCATTAAGAGTTTCCTTAAATTTTCTCTTAAACGTTTAAAATTTTTTTTTTCATTTATGTTAATGTAAAAATTAATAATTTTGTACCAAAAGAACCTTAGAAAACTTACCTAATCTTATTATAACAAGCTCAATTTAATTTAGCCTAATCCAACTAAATATATTTTAGATAAGTTTACAATAATTTAATAATAAACAAACACAATGAAATATATTGTTTTTCGTTAGGTTCAGAATGATTTTTGTGAAATTATTGCATACACAAATTTTCGCTTTCCTTATTCGGCAAGAAAAACGTTACCATTCAAGCCAAAGTTGCAAGTTCGACATGTATACACACATACATGTGTATGTGTGAGTTTGCTCTCAAAAATTCAAAATAAACAATAGAACTGGTTCAAATGTAGTGAGGGGATTCTAATCTGTGGTGAGGAGGTCAACTGTTCAATATCTTATCTACCAACGCAAGTAGACAGGTAAGTGTGAGCCCCGGCAACAGCGGCAGGTGTACACCTGACTAGTGAAACGCACACGTGTACGTTCGCTCAACAGGTATACACCTGACTAGTGAAACGTACACGTGTACGTTCGCTCAACAGGTATACACCTGACTAGTGAAACGCACACGTGTACGTTCGCTCAACAGGTATACACCTGACTAGTGAAACGTACACGTGTACGTTCGCTCAACAGGTATACACCTGACTAGTGAAACGCACACGTGTACGTTCGCTCAACAGGTATACACCTGACTAGTGAAACGTACACGTGTACGTTCGCTCAACAGGTATACACCTGACTAGTAAAACGTACACGTGTACGTTCGCTCAACAGGTATACACCTGACTAGTGAAACGTACACGTGCACGTTCGCTCAACAGGTATACACCTGACTAGTGAAACGTACACGTGTACGTTCGCTCAACAGGTATACACCTGACTAGTGAAACGTACACGTGCACGTTCGCTCAACAGGTGTACAAACAACTCGACACGTTGTAAAACAGGTTAAATAATCGCTTATTGATCCTGTTGTTAAAACCCATAAAATAACTAAAAAATAAATTAGGAATGAAATACAAAAAGATGAATGTTTTATCGACACAAGTGTCAGTGTGTGTGTACTCACCTAGTTGTGGTTGCAGGGGTTGAGTCATAGCTCCTGGCCCCGACTCTTTGCTGGCTGCTACTAGGCCACTCTCCTTGTTCCATGAGCTTTATCATACCTCTTCTTAAATGCTATGTATGGATCCTGCCTCCACTACATCACTTCCCAAACTATTCCACTTCCTGACTACTCTGTGACTGAAGAAATATTTCCTAACATCATCTGAGTCTTCAACTTCCAACTGTGTCCCCTTGTTGCTGTGTCCCATCTCTGGAACATCCTGTCTCTATCCGCCTTGGCAATTCCTCTCAGTATTTTATATGTCGTTATCATATCCCCCCTATCTCTCCTGTCTTCCAGTGTCGTCAGGTCGATTTCCCTTAACCTCTCCTTGTAGGACATACTCCTTAGCTCCGGGACTAGTCTTGTCGCACACCTTTGCACTTTCCCTAGTTTCCTTACGTGCTTGGCTAGGTGAGGGTTCCAAACTGGTGCCGCATACTCCAATATAGGCCTAATGTACACAGTGTACAGGGTCCTGAACGATTCCTTATTTAGATGTCGGATTGCTGTTCTTAGGTTTGCTAGGCGTCCGTATGCTGCAGCAGTTATTTGGCTGATGTGCGCATCAGGAGATGTGCCTGGTGTTATACTCGCCATAAGATCCTTATTCTTGAGTAAGGTTTATAGTCTCTGGCATCCTAGACTGTACTCCGTCTGCGGTCTTCTTTGCCCTTTCCCAATCTTTATGACTTTGCACTTGGTTGGTGGGGTTGAACTCCAGGAGCCAGTTTCTGGATCAGACCTACAGCCTGTCCAGGTACATTTGTGGTTCTGCCTGGTACTCGTCCGACTGAATTCTTCTAATAAACTTAACATCATCTGCGAACAGGGACACTTCCCATGTGACAGAACCAACTAGAGGAAACAATCTGCTTGACTTGGTTCTTGCCAGCAAAGAGTCACTAATTAATAATCTTGAGGTTAATGATGAGCTTGGGGAAAGTGATCACAAATCACTTAGTTTCAATATATCATAGAATTACCCAGATAACTACAATCAAATCTCTGTCCCAGATTTTCGCTTGGCCGACTTCATGGGACTGAAAAGTTATCTGGGTGGGCTAAATTGGGATGTCCTGACTATGGGTCAGGTAGGTGATCTTGGTTGCCAGTATGACGTTTTTCAGAGCATAGTTCTAGCTGCCCAGACAACTTTTGTTCCGAGTAGGGAAATTAGATCTAACAAAAATGATCCCAGACGGATGAACAATAGATTAAAACATCTCATTGGTCAAAGGAGAGGCATATATAGGCGTATTAAAAGAGGGGATGGGCAGTTAAGAAATCAATATATTCAATTAAAGAGAGAAATAAAGAAAGGAATAAGAAAAGCAAAAAGGGATTATGAGGCTAAGGTCGCAAGGGATTCAAAGACTAACCCAGAAAGGTTCTTTCAGGTATACAGAAGTAAGATTAGGGACAAGATTGGCCCACTTAAGAGTAACTCTGGTCAGATCACTGACAGTGATAAGAATATGTGTAAAATTCTCAATACCTACTTCCTCTCAGTTTTCACCCTGGAAAATGCTAGCGATATTCCTGAAATAATAGATTATGTAGAACAGGATGATAATAAACTATGCACGATTGCGGTAACTAGTGACATGGTCCTCAGACAAATAGAGAAACTAAAACCTAACAAATCCCCAGGCCTTGATAAACTGTTTGCAAGGGTGTTATAGGAATGTAAAGAGGAACTTAGCATACCTTTGGCTAATCTTTTTAACATATCACTACAAACTGGCATAGTGCCTGATAAGTGGAAAATGGCAAATGAAATACCTATTTACAAGGCAGGTGACAGGTCCATGGCTTCGAACTATAGACCAATAGGCCTTATATCCACAGTGGGAAAATTTATGGAATCAATAATTGCCGAAGCAATTCGTAGCCATCTTGATAGGCACAAATTGACTAATGAATCTCAACACGGTTTTACAAAGGGGCGTTCCTGTCTTACGAATTTACTAACTTTTTTCACTAAGGTGTTTGAAGAGGTAGGGTGGCCCGGTGGCCTGGTGGCTAAAGCTCCCGCTTCACACACGGAGGGCCCGGGTTCGATTCCCGGCGGGTGGAAACATTCGACACGTTTCCTTACACCTGTTGTCCTGTTCACCTAGCAGCAAATAGGTACCTGGGTGTTAGTCGACTGGTGTGGGTCGCATCCTGGGGGACAAGATTAAGGACCCCAATGGAAATAAGTTAGACAGTCCTCGATGACGCACTGACTTTCTTGGGTTATCCTGGGTGGCTAACCCTCCGGGGTTAAAAATCCGAACGAAATCTTATCTTATCTTATCGTAGATCATGGTACTGAATATGATATTGTGTATATGGACTTCAGTAACGCTTTCGATAGAGTTCCACACCAGAAGCTATTGAGGAAACTTAAGGCACACGGAATAGGAGGAGAAATTTTTTCCTGGGTAGAGGCATGGCTGACAAATAGACAGCAGAGAGTTTGCATAAATGGGGAGAAATCAGAATGGGGGCACGTCACAAGCGGTGTTCCTCAGGGGTCAGTGTTGGGCCCGTTGTTGTTCACAATTTACATAAACGACATAGATGAGAGAATAAATAGCGACAAAAGCAAATTTGCTGATGACACCAAAATAGGCTGTCCAATTCATTCTAATGAGGACACTAGAGCACTCCAGGATGATTTGAATAGACTGATGCAATGGTCGGGGAAGTGGCAGATGCAGTTTAATATTGACAAATGCAAAGTTCTAAATGCTGGACAGGTAAATAACCATGCCACATATAAACTAAATATTGTAGATCTTAATACTACTGATTGCGAAAAGGATTTAGGAGTTCTGGTTAGCAGTAATTTAAAACCAAGACAACAGTACTGGCATTAGTGTTCGCAATAAAGCTAAGAGAATTCTTGGCTTCATATCTAGAAGTATAAATAATAGAAGTCCTCAGGTTGTTCTTCAACTCTATATATCCTTGGTTAGGCCTCATTTAGACTATGCTGCTCGGTTCTGGTCACCGTAATACAGAATGGATATAAATACTCTGGAAAACGTACAGAGGAGGATGACAAAGATGATCCCATGTATCAGAAATCTTCCCTATGATGATAGACTGAGGGCCCTGAATCTGCACTCTCTCGGAAGGCGTAGAATTAAGGGGGGATATGATAGAGGTGTATAAATGGAAAACAGGAATAAATAAAGGGAATGTAAATAGCGTGCTGAAAATTTCCAGCCAAGGCAGGACTCGCAGCAATGGTTTCAAGTTGGAAAAATTCAGATTCAGGAAGGATTTAGGAAAGTACTGGTTTGGTAATAGAGTTGTGGATGAGTGGAACAAACTCCCGAGTACAGTTATTCAGGCTAAAACGTTGTGTAGTTTTAAAAATAGATTAGATAAATACATGAGTGGGTGTGGGTGGGTGTGAGTTGGACCTGACTAGCTTGTGCTGCTGGGTCTGGTGCAGTGCTCCTTCGTTGAGTGGTGACCAGACTGGGTGGGTCATTGGGCTAAGCCGGGGTGGGTGGGTCATTGGGTTAATCCGGGGGGGAAGACAGACCTTCTCCGCATGGGCCAGAAGGCCTGTTGCATTGTTCCTTCTTTCTTATGTTTCTGGTATTTGTCGTTCACAAATACCAGAAACAGCACCGGTCCTAAGACTGACCCTTGTGGCACCCCGCTCGTTACAGGCGCCCACTCTGACACTTCGCTACGTACCATGACTCGCTGTTGTCTTCCTGACAGGTATTCCCTGATACATTGTAGTGCCTTCCCTGTTATCCGTGCCTGGTCCTCCAGCTTTTGCACTAATCTCTTGTGTGGAACTGTGTCAAATGCCTTCTTACAGTCCGAGAAAATGCAGTCTACCCACCCCTCTCTCTTATGTCTTACTGCTGTCACCCTGTCATAGAACTCCAATAGGTTTGTGACACAGGATTTCCCGTCGCTGAAACCGTGCTGGCTGTCGCTGATAAGCTCCTCTTTCTGTGTGTGTGTGTGTGTGTGTGTGTGTGTGTGTGTGTGTGTGTGTGTGTGTGTGTGTGTGTGTGTGTGTGTGTGTGTGTGTGTGTGTGTTTTAACTTGCCTAAGAGTAATTGCAGGGGTTGAGTCACTGCTTCTGGCCCTTCCAGTGTCTTCTACTAGGTTCTCCTCTCCTGGCTGCGTGAGCCATATCATACCTACTCTCAAAGCTGTGTATGAATCCTTATATATATTCTCTGTCTCTCTTTTTCTTTCTCTTACTCCCTCAGTGTCATAAAAAAACATCGCCTCTGGGTTGCAGACGCCTCTGTATTATAGACTATTCTGGATTATAATATAGACGCCTCTGAATTATGGACACCTCTGGATTATAGACACCTCTGGATTATAGACACCTCTGGATTATAGACGTCTCTGGATTATAGACGCCTCTGAGTTATAGACACCCGGGTTATAGACGCGTCTGGATTACAGAGGAGGTCGGATTTAGCGTTCGACAGGAGGGAAGCGTTGCCTTCCTGGCTCCACTCCAACCTTGTGTCCCAGATATCTTGTTTTTCTCAGACTTGCACCCCAATTTTTTCTCTTGGATAGTCCTTGCTTTCTTTTCAGCTCACTCCAGGCGCTTTTTTCGACGCCTAGCTCCGTTTTCTTTTGTTAATTTCCGTTTTCTTTTGCTAAACTCTGTTTTCTTTTGTTAAGTTCCGTTTTCTTTAGTCAGGTTTCGATTTCTTCTGCCACGTTCCGTTTTCTTCTGACATAATCCGTTTTGTTCTCTCAAACTTCGTTTTCTACTGGCAAGCTTCGTTTTCTCTTCTTTCATGTTATGTTGTCATGATGAATGGTTTGAAAAACCGACAAGTTGAAGATTGAGACACTTATGCAGCTTATGGGAATCTTTATTCAGGAAACGTTTCGCCACACAGTGGCTTCATCAGTCCAATACAAAGAGGAAGGCGTAAGGAGAGGAGGAGAATGAGGTAATCAGTCCCTCAACCTGGAGTCGATGTGTTCAGTCCATCAATCTTGTAGAATGTACAGCATAGGGCCGTAGACGTGGCTTATATACTGTAGTGAGGTGACGGGAAGCAGATGGAGGCGGGGTCATAGTGGTACCATCCACTAGTCGAAGTAGGTCTTCGTCCAAAGGTTGAACAAGTGTTGAAGGATTCTTTGTAACAAGACCCCATGATGCTGCCGTGTCTGACAGTTGTGATGAATGGTTTGAAAAACCGACAAGTTGAAGATTGAGACACTTATGCAGCATATGGGAATCTTTATTCAGGAAACGTTTCGCCACACAGTGGCTTCATCAGTCCAATACAAAGAGGAAGGCGTAAGGAGAGGAGGAGAATGAGGTAATCAGTCCCTCAACCTGGAGTCGATGTGTTCAGTCCATCAATCTTGTAGAATGTACAGCATAGGGCCGTAGACGTGGCTTATATACTGTAGTGAGGTGACGGGAAGCAGATGGAGGCGGGGTCATAGTGGTACCATCCACTAGTCGAAGTAGGTCTTCGTCCAAAGGTTGAACAAGTGTTGAAGGATTCTTTGTAACAAGACCCCATGATGCTGCCGTGTCTGACAGTTGTGATGAATGGTTTGAAAAACCGACAAGTTGAAGATTGAGACACTTATGCAGCATATGGGAATCTTTATTCAGGAAACGTTTCGCCACACAGTGGCTTCATCAGTCCAATACAAAGAGGAAGGCGTAAGGAGAGGAGGAGAATGAGGTAATCAGTCCCTCAACCTGGAGTCGATGTGTTCAGTCCATCAATCTTGTAGAATGTACAGCATAGGGCCGTAGACGTGGCTTATATACTGTAGTGAGGTGACGGAAAGCAGATGGAGGCGGGGTCATAGTGGTACCATCCACTAGTCGAAGTAGGTCTTCGTCCAAAGGTTGAACAAGTGTTGAAGGATTCTTTGTAACAAGACCCCATGATGCTGCCGTGTCTGACAGTTGTGATGAATGGTTTGAAAAACCGACAAGTTGAAGATTGAGACACTTATGCAGCATATGGGAATCTTTATTCAGGAAACGTTTCGCCACACAGTGGCTTCATCAGTCCAATACAAAGAGGAAGGCGTAAGGAGAGGAGGAGAATGAGGTAATCAGTCCCTCAACCTGGAGTCGATGTGTTCAGTCCATCAATCTTGTAGAATGTACAGCATAGGGCCGTAGACGTGGCTTATATACTGTAGTGAGGTGACGGGAAGCACTTGTTCAACACTTGTTCAACCTTTGGACGAAGACCTACTTCGACTAGTGGATGGTACCACTATGACCCCGCCTCCATCTGCTTCCCGTCACCTCACTACAGTATATAAGCCACGTCTACGGCCCTATGCTGTACATTCTACAAGATTGATGGACTGAACACATCGACTCCAGGTTGAGGGACTGATTACCTCATTCTCCTCCTCTCCTTACGCCTTCCTCTTTGTATTGGACTGATGAAGCCACTGTGTGGCGAAACGTTTCCTGAATAAAGATTCCCATATGCTGCATAAGTGTCTCAATCTTCAACTTGTCGGTTTTTCAAACCATTCATCACAACTGTCAGACACGGCAGCATCATGGGGTCTTGTTACAAAGAATCCTTCAACACTTGTTCAACCTTTGGACGAAGACCTACTTCGACTAGTGGATGGTACCACTATGACCCCGCCTCCATCTGCTTCCCGTCACCTCACTACAGTATATAAGCCACGTCTACGGCCCTATGCTGTACATTCTACAAGATTGATGGACTGAACACATCGACTCCAGGTTGAGGGACTGATTACCTCATTCTCCTCCTCTCCTTACGCCTTCCTCTTTGTATTGGACTGATGAAGCCACTGTGTGGCGAAACGTTTCCTGAATAAAGATTCCCATATGCTGCATAAGTGTCTCAATCTTCAACTTGTCGGTTTTTCAAACCATTCATCACAACTGTCAGACACGGCAGCATCATGGGGTCTTGTTACAAAGAATCCTTCAACACTTGTTCAACCTTTGGACGAAGACCTACTTCGACTAGTGGATGGTACCACTATGACCCCGCCTCCATCTGCTTCCCGTCACCTCACTACAGTATATAAGCCACGTCTACGGCCCTATGCTGTACATTCTACAAGATTGATGGACTGAACACATCGACTCCAGGTTGAGGGACTGATTACCTCATTCTCCTCCTCTCCTTACGCCTTCCTCTTTGTATTGGACTGATGAAGCCACTGTGTGGCGAAACGTTTCCTGAATAAAGATTCCCATATGCTGCATAAGTGTCTCAATCTTCAATTATGTTGTCATCTACTTTGTTCTGGTTTTCTTGTATTATTTAAATCGAGGCATTTTTCATGTTCATTTTCCTGATTAAAGCCATTTGTTGAGGCCTTTGGGGGGGTCTTTTCCTTCAATAATAATAATAATAATAATAATAATAATAATAATAATAATAATAATAATAATAATAATAATAATAATAATAATAATAATCACTGTTGCAGTGACATACAATGAAGTCATTGACAGATAAACAGAGAAGCAAATTAGCTTACAGAAACAGTTTGATCAATTCCACACTTTATTGTTGATCTTTACTGCCGAAGCGTTTCGCCTGCGGAGAGGCCTTAGTCAGTCAAAAGAGTAGGAGAAGCAGTTTTGAGGTGGTCATTCCCTCAACTAGTTTACCTTCAAACGTAAGATAGAGTCAGACTTGTGGTGGGAATCTACAGTAAGACAGCACTCAATACTTCACTACTGGGTAGGAATCCGTGGATTATGAGAAGGTAACAAGCACAAGGGAGTACATGGAAAAAAACAGCACTTTTAAGTTAGCGTCGAGACTATCTGCCGAGAAGAACTATCTATTTCTGTTGCGTATTATCCAGGTGTTGGAGGCGAGGTAGATTTATTTGTGACTTCATAAAGCCCACTGTGTGGGCGAAACATAGTTAATAATGGATGGCATTTATTATGCATTTGTGTTTATTTTACCATCCAAGGGGTATATGAGATGGAGGAATGACCAAAGGCAAAGGGGAGAACTGATGAAGGGTAAAAAAGGAGAAAGGGAGAGGAGTGAGGGGGTATGGGGTGATAGGGGAGAAGGGGTACACCACCATGGGAGAAGAGTGAGGGGGTAAGAGGTGATAGGGAAGAAGGGGCACACCACCATGGCCGTGACCCTTCTGTCTTGCGACATTCCGGGCCACGCAAAATGTATCTTGGCTACTTTAGAACTCTGGCAAAACTTTCTTCTCGCCGGCCGCTCCTGCGTGCCGCTTGTCTCTACCAACTTTCTCATCGGAAATACCTTTTACAAACTTTTTCCCAACAGAATAAACTGCCAAGGAATGGTTTACTTAAGGAGACGTTATGGACTAACTCTCACAGAAACTTGTTTCTCGACAACAACATGAACCTTCACAAGTATTACAGTACGTTCATGTTTACAAGAATACAATACCGACAAGATGATGAATTAATCTGAAGATTCAAAACTAAGGTACTCTTCACAAGCTACAAGGACGTCGTGTTTTGTAAATACTTCTACAGTCTTCTCATTATGTCCTTAAATTTGTATTGATATCGGCACTGGATGTCTAATCGTCAACAAATGAAGATACCCAGATGTTCCACGTGTATCAAATTCTCCACCTTCATTTGTACCTGATCTAGGTCTCCACAAACATTAAATATTTGCTGTTCTTGGCTGAATTAGGTTAGTGTTCGATTACAGCTGTAATAATATACTAGAATTACCGACAATATGTTAGCTAAAAGAACACACGTGCAACTAATGCCACATTTTATTGCAACAATATTCAACTCTCCAGTTTTGTCAAGTCATTACAAACAATATAAGGACACAGAGAGTAAATATAGGTATTAGAGTGAGGTGCAAAGCATAATATAATCGTTGTGGTTGCTATTACTAGTAGTACTATTAATATTATTAGTAGTTAATTAGCATATATTAACTTATTGGTTGATAACATTAACGAAATAACAGACTTGAAGATTACATATGATATCACTCATTGATACAGCATATGTATACCGAGGGAATTATGTATCTCATACTAAATACAAAGATATTAAAGTGCTCATGACTGGTGGTGAACAGGTGTAGTCGATGGGCTTCAAACCCCATTAACCAACCAAAACATCCCTCAAGCTACACATCTGGTTATGGATGCTCTCAGACAACTCAATTGTGAATGTTTTTCCTGTAAATATCAAAACGGTATACAGTACCGACAAGTTGGTAAGTTAGACACACAGGCAACATTTAGGTATCTTTATTCGGAATATAGATGCCTAAATGCTGCCTATGTGCTTTACCCTGTAGTCTGTAGTCTGTAATTCATGTAATAAACTGTTTCTATCACTCCTTGCTGCTGTATTCTCTCTGTACTCTCTTATGCTCTCTCCAAACTAACTACTCTGTACTCTATACTTGTTGCTACTTATTTGTTGCTTAGTTGGTCAACTACACGAGGTCATTAAGGCTCCTTGTCACATGTACACCACCAGTCAAGAATAATTTAATACCTTAAAAAAAAATTAAAGTATTCTTACAGCATATATTCTCTGTAAAACATTTATCTCATTGGCTTGTATATTCTGAGTCCGTATTTTATATTATTCTCAATGCTATGCACTATGTTCTCCATATTATACTATGTTCTCTACATTATGTGCTCTATTATAAAGCACTGGAATATTTATCATAAGAAATTTGATCTTATTTTATCCTATCTTATCCTTTCTTTGCTGTATCTATATCGATCAGGTGTGTGAGTCTTCCTATCTTCTCGCTACAACATTCCACCTTACCTCCCAAACATAAATCTTGATTCCTTCTTTTTCTGCCTCCTTGCACCTCATTCTCTCCTTTTCATTCTTCTCCCTTCTCTCTCGTATTCCTTTTCTCGCCTCTTTCACCCCAGCCCCTCTCTCCTATTCTTCTTTTCTTATTATTTCTTCTACTGTCTTCCTCCGATCATGGAAATTTTAGACACCAAATGTATGAGCTAAAGCTTGATAGACCTGCTTAGAAAAGCGTCCCCAAAATTCTTAGACCAGCCTAGAACAGCATTATAATGTCCTAAGACTTCCTAGAGCAGCACTATAGCGACCCAAAACACCCTAGACCGAACTAAAACAGTTCTATAGCGTCCAAAGATTTCCTAGAACAGCACTGTAGCGTCCCAAGACTTCCTAGACAAACTAGAATAGCACTATAGCGTCCCAAATCTTCCTAGACCAGCCTAGAACAGCACTATAGCCTAAGATTTCCTAGACCAACCTAGAATAGCACCATAACGTCTCAAGACTTCCTAGACAAGCCTAGAACAGCTCTATAGCGTCCCAAGACTTCCTAGACAAACCTAGAACAGCACTATAGCGTCCCAAGACTTCCTAGACAAACCTAGAACAGCACTATAGCGTCCCAAGACTTTCTAGACAAGCCTAGAACAGCACTCTAGCCCAAGACTTCCTAGACCAGCCTAGAATAGCACCATAACGTTCCAAGACGTCCTAGACCAGCCTAGAAAAAAGCGTCGCAAGACTTCCTAGACCAACCTAGAAAAGCGTCCCAAGACTTCCTGGACCAACACAAGTGGATTCTGTATCAGATTCAGTTTACAGAGACCAGCCCAGACCAACTCACTAGTCTTCCCAGATTTCACAAACCAGCCCTAGTAATTTTCCAGCCTTCATAGACTAGTGCAGACCAGCCCTATAGATTCTCCAGACTTCACATCACAGGTCTCACAGACCAACTCATACTATGAACAAGACTCCAGTACTCAAGACCACCAGTTTCAACAAAATCAGTGATCTCATATCATTGTGAAATCCCTAGAAAGAAATAATCACCGTGTCCTAATATTAACATTTAATCCCTGACAGAGAACTCCCTCCATCTATGCCCGGCTAATCCCTCCACAGGTTCCCTGCCATCCTCCTAATACTCCCATAGGCTCTATAATCCTGATCCTCTCAGCAACTCTAATCAGTGCGACCCTGAGCAACAGGAGTATATATAGACTCCTGGATATCCGTCTTGAACCAACAGTGTTTCTCTCTCTACTGGACAGAGCAGGTCTCTCTCTATCTCTGCTTCGTGTGTGTACTTACCTATTTATACTCACCTGTTTGTGGTTGCCCATTGATTCACAGCTCCTGGCCCCTCCTCTTCGCTCGTCGCTACTAGGTCCACTCTCTCCCTGCTCCAAGAGCTTTATCGTGCCTCTTCTTAAAGCTATATATGTGTGCCTGTCCCGTTTTTCTGTTACGTCTCATTTAAATGCATTAACAGGTATCTGAACACGAGCTTCCAGGACATAGGATAATATGTAATTTCGCCCCTCTGGTGAATATACCTATGGTCTATAGTCCATGTTGGGTGTAGTGAATGCGCATCTTGTTCTGGCAGTTCCGTAATTTCAAACCCTCATTAAACTTTTTTCTTAAAGTAAATAAAGAAGACGTATTTTGAGTTCGTGCAAACAGATGTTTCTTAGCAAGACTTTTTGTACGAGAACAGTGATATACACTGTCTCGTTTTATTCTGCATTAAAATGAATGACGGTGTGTTGCTGGATGTGAATGACAGTGTTACTGGATGTGAATGATGGTGTGTTACTGAATGTGAATGACAGTGTTGCTGGATGTGAATGACAGTGTTACTGGATGTGAATGATGGTGTGTTACTGGATGTGAATGATGGTGTGTTACTGAATGTGAATGACAGTGTTACTGGATGTGAATGACAGTGCTACTGGATGTGAATGACAGTGTTACTGGATGTGAATGATGGTGTGTTACTGAATGTGAATGACAGTGTTACTGGACGTGAATGACAGTGTTACTGGATGTGAATGATGGTGTGTTACTGGATGTGAATGATGGTGTGTTACTGAATGTGAATGACAGTGTTACTGGATGTGAATGACAGTGCTACTGGATGTGAATGACAGTGTTACTGGATGTGAATGATGGTGTGTTACTGAATGTGAATGACAGTGTTACTGGATGTGAATGACAGTGTTACTGGATGTGAATGATGGTGTGTTACTGAATGTGAATGACAGTGTTACTGGATGTGAATGACAGTGTTACTGGATGTGAATGACAGTGTTACTGGATGTGAATGATGGTGTGTTACTGAATGTGAATGACAGTGTTACTGGATGTGAATGACAGTGTTACTGGATGTGAATGACAGTGCTACTGGATGTGAATGACAGTGTTACTGGATGTGAATGACAGTGTTACTGGATGTGAATGATGGAGTGTTACTGAATGTGAATGACAGTGTTACTGGATGTGAATGATGGAGTGTTACTGAATGTGAATGACAGTGTTACTGGATGTGAATGATGGTGTGTTACTGAATGTGATTGACAGTGTTACTGGATGTGAATGACAGTGTTACTGGATGTGAATGATGGTGTGTTACTGAATGTGAATGACAGTGTTACTGGATGTGAATGACAGTGTTACTGGATGTGAATGACAGTGTTACTGGATGTGAATGACAGTGTTGCTGGATGTGAATGACAGTGTTACTGGATGTGAATGACAGTGTTACTGGATGTGAATGACAGTTTTACTGGATGTGAATGACAGTGTTACTGGATGTGAATGACAGTGTTACTGGATGTGAATGACAGTGTTACTGGATGTGAATGACAGTGTTACTGAATGTGAATGACAGTGTTACTGGATGTGAATGATGGTGTGTTACTGAATGTGAATGACAGTGTTACTGGATGTGAATGACAGTGTTACTGGATGTGAATGACAGTGTTACTGGATGTGAATGACAGTGCTACTGGATGTGAATGACAGTGTTACTGGATGTGAATGACAGTGTTACTGGATGTGAATGACAGTGTTACTGGATGTGAATGATGGTGTGTTACTGAATGTGAATGACAGTGTTGCTGGATGTGAATGACAGTGTTACTGGATGTGAATGATGGTGTGTTACTGAATGTGAATGACAGTGTTACTGGATGTGAATGACAGTGTTACTGGATGTGAATGACAGTGTTACTGGATGTGAATGATGGTGTGTTACTGAATGTGAATGACAGTGTTACTGGATGTGAATGACAGTGTTACTGGATGTGAATGACAGTGTTACTGAATGTGAATGACAGTGTTACTGGATGTGAATGATGGTGTGTTACTGAATGTGAATGACAGTGTTACTGGATGTGAATGATGGTGTGTTACTGAATGTGAATGACAGTGTTACTGGATGTGAATGACAGTGTTACTGGATGTGAATGACAGTGTTACTGGATGTGAATGATGGTGTGTTACTGAATGTGAATGACAGTGTTACTGGATGTGAATGACAGTGTTACTGGATGTGAATGACAGTGTTACTGAATGTGAATGACAGTGTTACTGGATGTGAATGATGGTGTGTTACTGAATGTGAATGAGTGTTACTGGATGTGAATGACAGTGTTACTGGATGTGAATGACAGTGTTACTGGATGTGAATGATGGTATGTTACTGAATGTGAATGAAAGTGTTGCTGGATGTGAATGACAGTGTTACTGGATGTGAATGATGGTGTGTTACTGAATGTGAATGACAGTGTTGCTGGATGTGAATGACAGTGTTACTGGATGTGAATGACAGTGTTACTGAATGTGAATGACAGTGTTACTGGATGTGAATGACAGTGTTACTGGATGTGAATGACAGTGTTACTGGATGTGAATGATGGTGTGTTACTGAATGTGAATGACAGTGTTACTGGATGTGAATGACAGTGCTACTGGATGTGAATGACAGTGTTACTGGATGTGAATGACAGTGTTACTGGATGTGAATGACAGTGTTACTGGATGTGAATGATGGTGTGTTACTGAATGTGAATGACAGTGTTACTGGATGTGAATGACAGTGTTACTGGATGTGAATGACAGTGCTACTGGATGTGAATGACAGTGTTACTGGATGTGAATGACAGTGTTACTGGATGTGAATGACAGTGTTACTGGATGTGAATGATGGTGTGTTACTGAATGTGAATGACAGTGTTACTGGATGTGAATGACAGTGTTACTGGATGTGAATGACAGTGTTACTGAATGTGAATGACAGTGTTACTGGATGTGAATGATGGTGTGTTACTGAATGTGAATGACAGTGTTACTGGATGTGAATGACAGTGTTACTGGATGTGAATGACAGTGTTACTGGATGTGAATGATGGTGTGTTACTGAATGTGAATGACAGTGTTGCTGGATGTGAATGACAGTGTTACTGGATGTGAATGATGGTGTGTTACTGAATGTGAATGACAGTGTTGCTGGATGTGAATGACAGTGTTACTGGATGTGAATGACAGTGTTACTGAATGTGAATGACAGTGTTACTGGATGTGAATGACAGTGTTACTGGATGTGAATGACAGTGTTACTGGATGTGAATGATGGTGTGTTACTGAATGTGAATGACAGTGTTACTGGATGTGAATGACAGTGCTACTGGATGTGAATGACAGTGTTACTGGATGTGAATGACAGTGTTACTGGATGTGAATGACAGTGTTACTGGATGTGAATGATGGTGTGTTACTGAATGTGAATGACAGTGTTACTGGATGTGAATGACAGTGTTACTGGATGTGAATGACAGTGCTACTGGATGTGAATGACAGTGTTACTGGATGTGAATGACAGTGTTACTGGATGTGAATGACAGTGTTACTGGATGTGAATGACAGTGTTACTGAATGTGAATGACAGTGTTGCTGGATGTGAATGACAGTGTTACTGGATGTGAATGATCGTGTGTTACTGAATGTGAATGACAGTGTTACTGGATGTGAATGACAGTGTTACTGGATGTGAATGACAGTGTTACTGGATGTGAATGATGGTGTGTTACTGAATGTGAATGACAGTGTTACTGGATGTGAATGACAGTGTTACTGGATGTGAATGACAGTGTTACTGGATGTGAATGACAGTGTTACTGGATGTGAATAATGGTGTGTTACTGAATGTGAATGACAGTGTTACTGGATGTGAATGACAGTGTTACTGGATGTGAATGACAGTGTTACTGGATGTGAATGATGGTGTGTTACTGAATGTGAATGACAGTGTTACTGGATGTGAATGACAGTGTTACTGGATGTGAATGACAGTGCTACTGGATGTGAATGACAGTGTTACTGGATGTGAATGACGGTGTGTTACTGAATGTGAATGACAGTGTTGCTAGATGTGAATGATGGTGTTTTACAGAATGTGAATGGCAGTGTTACTAGATGTGAATGACAGTGTGTTACTGGATGTGAATGACAGTGTGTTACTGGATGTGAATGACAGTGTGTTACTGGATGTGAATGACAGTGTGTTACTGGATGTGAATGACAGTGTGTTACTGGATGTGAATGACAGTGTTACTGGATGTGAATGACAGTGTTACTGGATGTGAATGACAGTGTTGCTAGATGTGAATGATGGTGTTTTACAGAAAGTGAATGGCAGTGTTACTAGATGTGAATGACAGTGTGTTACTGGATGTGAATGACAGTGTGTTACTAGATGTGAATGACAGTGTGTTACTGGATGTGAATGACAGTGTGTTACTGGATGTGAATAACAGTGTGTTACTGGATGTGAATGACAGTGTTACTGGATGTGAATGACAATGTGTTACTTGATGCGAATAACAGTGTTACTGGATGTGAATGACAGTGTTACTAGATGTGAATGAGAGTGTGTTACTGGAGGTGAATGACAGTGTGTTACTGGATGTGAATGACAGCGTGTTACTGGAAGTGAATGACAGTGTGTTACTGGATGTGAATGACAGTGTTACTGGATGTGAATGACAGTGTGTTACTGAATGTGAATGACAGTGTTACTAAATGTGAATGACAGTGTTACTGAATGTGAATGACAGTGTTACTAGATGTGAATGACAGTGTTACTGAATGTGAATGAGTGTTACTGAATGTGAATGACAGTGTTACTAGATGTGAAGGACAGTGTTTCTAGATGTGAATGACAGTGTTACTGGATATGAACGACAGTGTTACTGAATGTGAATAACAGTGTTACTAGATGTGAATGACAGTGTTACTGAATGTGAATGACAGTGTTACTAGATGTGAATGACAGTGTTACTAGATGTCAATGTCTCTACTCACACAGATACTCTCTAAATAATATGGTTCAAATTATAGAATATTTGAGCAAGCACCGATGATCAAAGTTAGGTTCCCATTATTGAAGTCACGATGTCAAGGGAAGAGTTAATTATTGCTAGTTGATAGTGATGGCTATTACCTGATATTTTTTTTGACTTGTATTGCTGTTGATAATTTCATAAAATTTATAACAATTTTAATACTTAAAGCTTTTAAAGTTCCTTTCAACTTATTTCAAGTTGATATATTTTTTTTTTAGGTAGGAAGTCTTAAAAGTGTTTATCTTCGTTTTTTTTCTGTCTATCTGTCTACCTCTTCATCATGCTTTCTCCATCCCAGTTTCTGTTCCTTTCTCAACTACTCACTCTCCCACCTTTCTCTCTCTCTCTCTCTCTATCTCTCTCTCTCTCTCTGTCTCTGTCTCTGTCTCTGTCTCTGTCTCTGTCTCTGTCTCTGTCTCTGTCTCTGTCTCTGTCTCTGCCTTTGTCTCTGTCTCTGTCTGTCTGTCTCTCTCTGTCTCTCTGTCTCTCTCTGTCTCTCTGTCTCTGTCTCTGTCTCTGTCTCTCTCTCTCTCTCTCTCTCTCTCTCTCTCTCTCTCTCTCTCTCTCTCTCTCTCTCTCTCTCTCTCTCTCTCTCTCTCTCTCTCTCTCTCTCTCTCTCTCTCTCTCTCCTTCCCTCCCTCTCTCATCATTTATCTACCTCCTCATACTCGTCCGCTTTCGGGTTCCACGATTTCTCATTTGTTTCTCGTTTCTTTGTCATCCTTTTCTCACTCATTTTCTCCCTGTTCTCAGTACAATTTCAGATATTTCTTAAATTCAACGCTTCAAGTTTCCTTCTTTCTTGTAGATAAACAAAAGGATTGCAAAGCCAAGACTTACGCCTCAAAGATCAAATAATTCGTGCTGTTGGTTGCTGCAAAGTGCCGCTTTTTACATCCAGGAAGTGTTTATTTACGTTAGTTGAGGTCTATTTAGATCTGTTTACATCAATCACGGCTAGTTACCCACGTACTCAACTCTTCAGAAG
Organism: Cherax quadricarinatus; assembly: GCF_038502225.1. Lineage (NCBI taxonomy): Eukaryota > Metazoa > Arthropoda > Malacostraca > Decapoda > Parastacidae > Cherax > Cherax quadricarinatus. The sequence continues at coordinate 46,647 of NW_027196404.1, forward strand.
ATAATTCATCAATAAACTTCATCTTCATCACAGATGATTATAGTGAGAAGAGAACCTTCTGCTTTTTTTTTATCTTTGTCTCATACACACAGATAATACACGATAGTCTTTAATAGTCTGTAATGTAGACAGAGGTTGATAGTTTTTCTCTGCAGATAGCCTCGGTGGGGACTTACAAATCTTCCGTTATCTGTTTTTTCCTGTCTGAGTGATATATTTTTTACTAGTTTTCTTCTGAAAAGGACCTCAGCTGGAGGTCAAAATATAACATCATCTTGTCTTTCTTTCCATAAGTTTTTTCAATCCTCTAACACGACCAGTGGTCATTTTAATGCACCACGTTTGTAACTGGGATTCCAACCTACGGACTGACCACGTTCATAAAGATCCAAGGGAGTAACTGGGATTCGAACCTACGGACTGACCACATTCATAAAGATCCAAGGGAGTAACTGGGATTCGAACCTACGGACTGACCACATTAATAAATATCCAAGAGAGTAACTGGGATTCAAACCTATGGATTGACCATTCTTTTCACCACTGAAACACAGAGAGTTTTCAATATATACCTCCCATATATTTGTGCTACTTTTGGTATACACATCTAACCTTACACCATACAAAACACGCCTTTCACTTTCATTATTACGCATATTTTCCGCGATCCGGAATGGAAATCAACTCGTCTGGCATCATAAAAGCAAATGCAAGCTATCCACTACCCCATAAAGAGGATATTGCCTCGTCTGATGACCCATAATATGGAATACAACACTCCAATAAACTCTGGTATCGTGGCAAGGTTTGTAGAACAAATGACGACGTTTCGACTTTCCTGGGCGATATTTTGCTCGGTATCTATACGTTAATGGTATACGTACGGACAAGCAGATGGATAAGACACATGTACAACACTATTTAGGCATTATAGATGCCCATGTGTTGCACATGTGCGATGTTTTTCTCAGTGTTGAGCTTTATCAAGTCACTGGGCGAAACAGTCATAATAAAGACGTGCAATGCAAGCATTTGCCAGTCAAGCTAAGAAGAAAGAGGGAAACACCATCAAGTCCTCCACCATTCAAAGATAATAACAAAAACCTAACTCACTGTGTCAATCCGAAACCAGAGTTTCCAGTATAACTGGAAACTTCCCTGGTTCTGAACGATGGTGTCTGGTGTAAACACAAGTTCAATCGAGGTATTTTATTTTATTCCATTGTATTTCTTCTTCAGGTAACCATTCTCGTTTTAAATAGAGTTTTGGTAAACAATACTGACAGGTATATAAGTAAGACACATGTGCAACAGTCAGGTATTTTTATTACGAAACGTTTCGCCTATACAGTAGACTTCTTCAGTAGAATACAGAGGTGAATGCAATCTGCTTCTCTGTCTCAATACTTTCCACCCCCGAATTCGACTGCAGAAGCGTACGGTGTAGGAGAAACGTTTCGGAATAAGCGAAACGTTTCGGTATAAAGATTCCTAACTGTTATTCATTTGTCTTACATATCCATACTAGCTCTACTAGGAGAATGATTTGTATTATGCTTTCACGTATAAGACATTTTCACCTCTCTAACTGGAGAAGTATTTTCTGACACACTGGACACAGATATATATATATATATATATATATATATATATATATATATATATATATATATATATATATATATATATATATATTATATTAATTTAGGCTAGTACGTATGGTGGTTTCCATATATTTTTGAAGATTCATACAGCTCTTTTCTAGTAATTTTTAAGTAACTTACTAGATCACATATTAAATCACCATCTACTAACATCGCAGGTTGGCAAAATTTCCCATCACATGCTAATTCTGATGTGTTTAATTACATTAGATTTATGTTAGGTAGAAGGACGCAAGTGCAACTAATGTGACGTTTTATTGAGGCAACGTTTCGCTCTCCAGGAGCTTTGTTCAAGCTTGACAAAGCTCTTGGAGAATGAAACGTTGCCACGATAAAATGTCACATTAGTTGTCACACGTTAAATGTCACATTAGTTGTCACACGTTAAATGCCACATTAGTTGTCACACGTTAAATGCCACATTAGTTGTCACACGTTAAATGTCACATTAGTTGTCACACGTTAAATGTCACATTAGTTGTCACACGTTAAATGTCACATTAGTTGTCACACGTTAAATGTGACTTTTAGACATTAAACATTTGTAATACTTCTAACTTGAATGAATTCTTATGTCTTGTACTATATTTAATTGATCTGAAAGGACTCTTTAGACACCTTGAACACCGCTATGGTTTCTCTCAGGTGTAAACTCTTATGAGTTCCACTCAAAGAGTATTCTTGTGCGAAATGTCTGTTAGATACTACGAACACTGATACTACCAACACTGATACTACCAACACTGATACTACCAACACTGATACTACCAACACTGATACTACCAACACTGATACTACCTACACTGATACTACCAACACTGATACTACCAACACTGATACTACCAACACTGATACTACCAAAACTGATACTACCAAAACTGATACTACCAACACTGATACTACCAACACTGATACTACCAACACTGATACTACCAACACTGATACTACCAGCACTGATACTACCAACACTGATACTACCAACACTGATACTACCAACACTGATACTACCAACACTGATACTACCTACACTGATACTACCAACACTGATACTACCAACACTGATACTACCAACACTGATACTACCTACACTGATACTACCTACACTGATACTACCAGCACTGATACTACCAGCACTGATACTACCAACACTGATACTACCAACACTGATACTACCAACACTTATACTTCCAACACTGATACTACCAACACTGTTACTACCAACACTGATACTACCACCACTGATACTACCAACACTGATACTACCAACACTGATACTACCAACACTGATACTACCAACACTGATACTACCAACACTGTTACTACCAACACTGATACTACCAACACTGATACTACCAACACTGATGCTACCAACACTGATACTACCAACACTGATACTACCAACACTGTTACTACCAACACTGATACTACCAACACTGATACTACCAACACTAATGCTACCAACACTGATACTACCAACACTGTTACTACCAACACTGATACTACCAACACTGATATGGTTTTTCTCCTGTGTGAATTCTCATGTAGATAAATTGTTCGGAAAACTGACAAACTGGTCAATTAGACACATGTGCACCACTTGGTTATCTTCATTGTGGAAAGATTTAGCCACACAGTAACTTCATCAGTCCAGTACAAAGAATAATGGTGAAGATTAAAAGGAGTCTGAAGTAATCAGTCATTCAACCTTGAGTCGATGTAATCAGTCCATCAAGATTGATGGACTAATTACATCGACTGAAGGCTGAGTGACCGATTACCTCAAACTCTTTCTGATCGTCACCATTCATTGTATGGGACTGAAGAATCCACTGTGTGGCGAAACGTCTCCTACAATAAAGATAAATTGTTGCACATGTGTCTAATTTATCCATTTCTCATGTGCTTATCAAATGATTTTTTTGAGAAATGTCAACTAGACAAACTCAACATTGATGTATTTTCTCTTCTGCATGAATTCTCATACAAGTTATTGGAACAGAATTTTAAGAAAACGCTTATGTGAAGACTGAACTCTAAAACAGATCCTCTCCAGCATGAATTCTTATGAGACTTTTGTGAAGATGGTAATAATAGACTGTGAATGTTGATACAGACTGAGAATGAGACAGATGCACGATTTACTGAACCGGTTTACTGAACCACTTATGCAGGTTGTTCTGTAAGTTTATTCAGGTATACACAAATACAGTTACATAGATTATCATACATAGCAACATATGTGTAGAGAACCTGGGATAACCCAACAAAGTCAAAGTGACTTATTTCCATTGGGGTTATTTTACTATCTTATTATTATACTAAAAAGGAGATAATATCTTATTATTATACTAAAAAGGAGATAATATCTTATTATTATACTATAAAGGAGATAATATCTTATTATTATACTATAAAGGAGATAATGTCTTATTATTATACTAAAAAGGAGATAATATCTTATTATTATACTAAAAAGGAGATAATATCTTATTATTATACTATAAAATGTCTAGGAATCAGGTAAAATGAATTATTTGTATTTACATGTGTGTTAGCTAAAAAAAAATAAAAAAATAACTCTCCTCCCTTTCTGCCGCTACATTCATCAGGTAACTTTTGGTTCTCTTCTTGAACTGGTTCATACTATGACTGGCTTTGACATGTGCAGGCAGTCTGTTCCATTCCTTTATTGCTGTACAATAAAAGGTGTTTGAAGCCTGGCCACTGACTGTGAGCACTATAAAGTAGTGTTCTCTCCCTCTACCTTCCGAACTCTAATTTACGTGAGTTAAGCTCGTCTTTAATATTTTTTTCCACTGATTCTCAACACTGACTTCATTTTTTTTAATTATTAATCGTTTAAGCAGAGGAAATTTTTGTGAATATTTCTCACTGAAAATCAATTTCTCATCTGTAGAATAAATAAATTATAAAAATAAGGAAATTTGTCTAAATTATATAATTTCATCTACTTAAAGTATTTCATAATTATTTTCGAAGATTTTAAAATCAGTATTTACTATATATAAAATACTTGAACAAGAACCTGCTTAATAAACACACATTATAGTTCACCCAGAAAATATTGCTATCCTCTCTCTTTGGTGAGAATTAATAATAAAAAAATAAAAAAAATTCTGAGTTTAGTTTGTCTAAAAGAATTAAAAAAAAAATTCTATTGGATATACAAGCGAGAATTTATACTGGAGAGTAGTAGTTTGGTATCCATAGAATAGGAAATTCTGTTGCAGTAATACTTGACAATTCACACTGGAGAAAAAAAATGTCAGTGTTCAGAATATTCATAATAGATTTCTTTAAAAGTTACCTATTTTCCGGCATATAAGCCGCGATTTTTTTCCCACGAAAAGTCTTGGAGAATCACTCTGCGCCTTATATGCTCAAGGTCAAAGTTAAGGGTTGTCTTTGTGTTACGCTTTAGCATTAAATAAGAGGGTAATTAACCCTTGACTATAGTTACTGATTTACCATTACGATACTTCCGTCGTGCGCCTTATATGCTGGAAAATACGGAAATTTAACCTTTTTACTTTTCAGTGTGTCTAAAACGGTTTTTAATAACCCCATTTAGAAAAGTACACTAGACGTCCCACTGAGGGAAATCATATCATTTATCAGAGAGCCTAAAACATTTTTCAAATAAATGTAATTTACTAATATGAATCTGAATTCATACAAAGTAGAAGTCAAACAAGTATTAAGTTTCTAAAAGCCTTGTTGATATAAAGCATGTGTAATTCAACACATAATTAAGTATCGTGGAAGGGAAATCCTGCCAGCGTGCAATGTTGGTAAATATTAATAATATTTATACTAAGTTGCAAGAAAATTTCCTAAGAAAAGATATGTCAATTTTCTGAATGTGTAAATGATCGTTTGCAGAAATCTAAATCAGCAGTATATATAGAAGAGTTCGTTCATGGAAGTATATACTTCCTAAGTGTAGTTGTGTTGGATGGTTGGATCGGTATCCAGGATGTCAGGAATATTTGTCCATGTATACCCATGATAATCTTTTTCACTAGGAAACAGTCTTTTGTTATGAAGTAATTTTGTTGTCTTAGCAAGGTTGATATGGTAGTCCAGGAGAAAGACAGAAACAGAAGGAAATGTCTTGAATCACCTCGTGTTTATACCACAGACACCATCACTTAAAAACCAGAGAAGCTTTCAGTTGACAGTCTCCATGGCCCTCAACACACACCTTCCTGGAGATGAATGGTATAAAACACCGATACGCTGGAAAAATAGTCACAAACACAGTAAAAAGCGATCCTTAATTGACTGTGTTTAACCCACACAGTAGGCTATATCAAGTCACAAACAGATCTACCTGAGCAGAGAGTACACGAGTATGTACAGGGTGAACAGTGATGCACTACACTGATTTCGTATCTATTTTCTCACATAACTTCTTACTGACCTGCCGCACCACTCCTCTTCCAACTAACTATACCGATGCTTACCATGTACTCTCCACTGACTTGATGAAGCTTGGCCTGTAAGCCAAACATTGTCTCAATAAAGATGTTTTAGTATCTTCGTATCAGTTCGAATACCTATTAAAACATTTGTAAAAATAAATGAGAGTTGAATGCTGGTATTTACTGTGGTCCACAGAGAATATTGGCTTGATAGTAATTTGATATTAGGTGAAGCTTGCTTAAATATTATATCTCTTGGTGGTGAATTTCTTTTGAACGTGTCAGTGTGATGATGTGGTGAGTCTCTTATGAACGTGTCAGTGTGATAATGTGGTGAGTTTCCTATGAACGTGTCAGTGTGATAATGTGGTGAATCTCTTATGACAGCGGGTTCAATCCCGGCCGGGGGTATGGAACGTGTCAGTGTGATGGTGTGTTGAGTCCCAATTAAAAAGTGTGTCAGTATGTATTTTCTTAATTCAGACTTATTTATTACAATATCTGTCGTTATTACATATAAAAGTTGGGGTTTTGGTCAATTAGCACTGCTTCTGGAGGATTTCCTTTGTAAGAATATTCCATTTTGTATGTAACTGCTGTACCTAACCCACCTGATGGTGTGGTTAGGTGATGTGATGTGTTGGAAGACTGCAATGTTTTCTGAGCGTACCTAAGGTAATATTTATTTTCATTAACGCTAGGTATTTAATTTCTGCCACACACACACACACACACACACACACACACACACACACACACACACACACACACACACACACACACACACACACACACATATACAAGTACAATCCTTTTAACTCCAAGCGGTCACAATCCTTCTTTAGCTAGCAATTTTTCTGGCAGCAAGATCACATCTATAAAAGACACAATATACGTAAGGGCGTGCTCGTAAAGCAGCTGAGAGACACACAAGACCACACCAACACGAGCTGCCATGAGAGGAACCCAGTCGTTCCAGCCTAACTACAGTGACCCTCCCTTCCCCTCCTGAGTCCTAACACACACACACACACACACACACACACACACACACACACACACACACACACACACACACACACACACACACACACACACACACACACACACACACACACACACACACAAGTTTAACCTCTATTTTCTGTTCATATTCTGCGACTTCCGTAAGTAATTTTTCTTGCATTATAAAAAGCTTCAATGTGTTAGCGTTTTCTGCTTTACCACTGTTAAGGTGTGTGTGTGTGTGTGTGTGTGTGTGTGTGTGTGTGTGTGTGTGTGTGTGTGTGTGTGTGTGTGTGTGTGTGTGTGTGTGTGTCTGTTAGTTACCATTTTGTCCAAGGCACATGTCGATTAGACACTAGGCCTATTGCATGTGTATGTGTGTATGTGTGTATGTGTGTATGTGTGTATTGTGTGTGTGTGTATGTGTGTATTGTGTGTGTGTATTGTGTGTGTGTATTGTGTGTGTGTGTGTGTGTGTGTGTGTGTGTGTGTGTGTGTGTGTGTGTGTGTGTGTGTGTGTGTGTGTGTGTGTGTGTGTGTGTGTGTGTGTGTGTGTGTGGAGATAGAGGTTAGTGAGCGCTCAGAATCGTGGTGAGCAACCTGTCATGTGTTGATTAATGTATCTATCTCTCTCTCTCTCTCTCTCTCTCTCTCTCTCGCTTCCCTCCATTTCAGTCCTGAGGATCGAGCTTTCACTGCTCCTTACGCTGAATTATGCACAAGTTTAAAGCTTCAGTTGAAGTTAACTGAGCTATTTAAAATAAGAACACACTCTGATAGCGAAATTAGCAGAGGTTGGATAGTCTTCATTGGTCCTCGTTTTGAAGGACTCACACGGGTTTAGTGCTTCCTTAAACACACTATTTTAACACTTTAAGGTTTTCGTGTATCAGTATAAACTCTACGCTCGCACCTCTGTCACACACCTCTGTCACACACCTCTGTCACACACCTCTGTCACACACCTCTGTCACACACCTCTGTCACACACCTCTGTCACACACCTCTGTCACACACCTCTCTCACTCACCTCCCTCACACACACACACACACACACACACACACCCCTCCCTCACACACCTCCCCCATACACCTCCCTCACACACCTCCCTCACACACACACACACACCCCTCCCTCACACACCTCCCCCACACACCTCCCTCACACACCTCCCTCACACACCTCCCTCACACACCTCCCTCACACACCTCCCTCACACACCTCCCTCACACAACCCCCCAAACAATACCAACAAGAGGAAAACGGTCTGCCTAAAACTGCAACAATATTCTTAAACGAACTTTACATTGTAATTCACGTAATAGAAAAAATTAAAACTAAAAAAAGCTTTCCATTGTAAACTCGAGGATTTCATGAAAGAAATATAAACGTGTGATTGCTGTTTTAACAAAGGAAGAGTTGAAGATGAAAATTGTTCTCCCGAGTAGCTGTATGTTAGTGCTCAAAGAGATGTTGTAAACACAGATGCATACAAACGAGAGGTGTATGTCTCACTGTGTGTATACACTGAGAGGTGTATGTCTAACAGTGAATATACACTGAGTTGTTATGTCTCACAGAGTATACACACTAAGAAGTGTATATCTAACAGTGTATATACACTGAGAGGTGTATGTCTCACAGTGCATATAAACTGAGAGGTTATGTCTCACTTTGTATATACACTGAGAGTTGTATGTCTCACTGCGTGTATACACTGAGATCTGTATGTCTCACAGTGCATATAAACTGAGAGGTTATGTCTCACTGTGTATATACACTGAGAGTTGTATGTCTCACTGCGTGTATACACTGAGATCTGTATGTCTCACAGTGAATATACACTGAGAGGTTATGTCTCACACCGTATACACACTGAGAAGTGTGTATCTAGCAGTATATATACACTGAGAGGTATATGTCTCACAGTGTAAACACACTGAGAGTTTATATTATTCCCTGGTTTTTAGGGACGCAAGTATTCTTGGCTGGTGGTGTACAGGTATAAAGCAGACCTTATATATCTCTCATCTAGCGGATAGATTTCAAATTCAGTCAACCTTCCAGTTTAGTGTCGCACTCCAGTCAGCAGACAAAAAATAACACATTTCGGAGAACGCGCTTTCACTGAGTCAATTTTTCGATCTGCTGCTAACATCATATATAAAAACCTTAACACAACGAGAGAAAGTCCTGGCGAAACCACGTTCTCCAAAACAAACGGGTGCAGAAGTCTCTAATTGGGACAACGTTTCGCTCTATAGAGTTTTACCAACTCAGTATATTAACTTGATAAAGAACATAAAAGCACGATACCGTGAAAGGAACCATGAACAAATAACCCGTGTGTAGCAGATTACTGTGTGTGACTACACAATATGTGTGTGATTGATTAACAGTCCAAGTCGGACCAAAACGTCGAAGTAAGATTTTTTTCTCCAGTGTGCGAGTTATTTGTGTAGCTTGACAAAACACTACGCAGAACGTAAATTAAAAACTTGCTGTGTCGTGTGTGATGGGTCTTACGTCCTAGCACAGGGCGGAATCACCTCAGCTCTAACATTAGAAAAAGGTTCGTGAGAGGCGCCGAGGCAATGCAATAAAGCACTGGTTCAGTACACGTTCCAAGGCATCATTGTTGGCTACCCATCCATGTGGAAGCACGGTGCAACGGCGCTTAACCTCTGCAATTGTGAAGATCGAACGCTTTGTCCACTGGAGAATGGTAGTGGCGAGGATATTGTAATTAGCGTGTGTGTGTGTGTGTGTGTGTGTGTGTGTGTGTGTGTGTGTTTACCTGTTTTAATGTCACTTCAGATCAGACTAAGTCATAAACATATATCTCACCACATTTTCCATTAAAACTGGTAGATTTTCAATGCACCTCATACACAGCCTCATGTTACATTGACATGGGTATGTAGGCGGAAGTCGAAATATTACACATGAACATAATGGGCACACTGGACTGGGCCTCAGTAGCTCAATCCCCATAAAATTTCACAGAATGCTTAATAAATAATGAAATTTGTGAATTCATGTCGGGGGTTTTGAACTGCTCGAGGATTCCATTCAAAGTAAAATTGGGCTTTGACAATGTTTTTCAGTAAGTGTGCTGGTTATAGCACGGACGCTGGCTTCCACAGAGAGGCTGAGCCATAAGCCAGAATTCATGAGCCATTCATCATCTCATAAACTACCAGCCATGAACTTTAAATCTCAAGCTATATATCACTAAGTATAATTCTGAGTCCTGAGCCACGAAGAAAAACCTTTACAAACGCTGTATCTCAGTGTGTGTGTGTGTGTGTGTGTACTCAACTGCTTGTGGTTACTGGGGTTGAGTCTCAGTTCCTGGCCCTCTCTTCTCAAACTGACCGCTACAGTGTTTAATTTTTCTTCTGACTTCTAAAGCCCTATCATACCTATTGTTGCAGCTCTGTATGGATCCTGACTCTACCACTTCACTATGAATATGAATAAATATTTCCTAATATCCCAATGACTCATATGTGTTTTAACTTATGGCTACGCCCTCTTGTTCCTGTTTTTCATCTCTCGAACAGCCTGTCCCTATTAAACATGTCAATCCCTCTCAGTACATTTTACGTCGTAATCATGTCGCCTCTAGTCCTATTTTCCAATGCCATGAGGTTTACTTCGTCTATTCTCTCCTCATAGCTCAACTAAGCTCGTTGCAAAGAACTTCTTTTTGAGAATCTTGAAAATTAGCCTTGGATTAGCCAGACGTGCATGTTGCATGCGTTGAAAACGTTTGCATTTATTTGACATGTAGAAAATCAATCACAGTCCTGTTGTCATCGTCACCAGCTACATGAACGGTAACCAGAGCCATCTAGTGGTGGTGGTATACAACTCTATATTGTCTGTTGACCGACAGGTGTGCTGTGGCAACCTGACTTGTCAGAAGGGAGTCAGGGGGAACTGGTTCAATTAATACGCCTGTGGTAATCATTCCGTCCAATTAGTCTCCCTCGGCTGACATTTATTATACTGTGACCTCTAGTTCTTTGTGATATTTCACATTCATTGTCTATTGAACAAACAGTAAGATGGACGGGGGTCTCGAACCGAGGACCTGGTGGTAGCAGGTCCAGAACTTTACCACTGAGCAGACGGAAATATGAACATAGATTCTGTTTCCGGGTTCTACCTATTGGAAACCTCATAGCTCAGTGGTAAAGCTCTGGACCTGCTACCATGGTTCGAACCCCCTTTCCATCCTTGTGTTTATTCACTGGCAGTCGTATATTACGACTTGTATTGAGTTCACTCTCTATTATTAAGGCGACATGTATGAAATCCTTGTACACTTGAAAATACACAACAACCTGGTGAAGAAAGAAATTGTTTAAAATCCATAGGCTTATTTCTGAATCAAACTTCTTGATTGGTATTTGTGTACACGGGCAGTTATTCTCCTGTCTTCCTTGATAGCGCATGCATACACGTGTGCAACGTCTACACGTGTCTGTATTTCACGTGCGTGCCACGCACCCTAGTGTGCACGAACGCCTGTTGACTTTCCCAACATACACGAACGCTCTGTACCCAGCTTGTTGACGTTGTTAAATGCTTAATATAAACACAAAAGCATCCTTTTATATCATATTTCAGAGTTTAACGTGTTGAATATGTCAATGTTAGCTTAACGAGAAGGATTATGAGGAGGATCACAGATGTGAGGGGTGATGAGGAGTGAAGATAATGAGGTGTGAAGATAATAAGGTATGAGGATAATGAGAAGTGAGAATAATGAGTGAGAATAATGGGTGAGGATAATGAGCATTGAGGATAAGGAAGAGTGAGAATAATGAGGAGTGAGTATAATGAGGAGTGAGTATAATGAGGAGTGAGGATAATGAACTGTGAAGATAATGTGTATTAAAAACCATAACAAAGATAATGAAAAAAAACGATGCTGTTATTATTATTATTATTATTATTATTATTATTATTATTATTATTATTATTACTGTCGTGAACAACTACATTTAGGATAATATCTATTAGCAAATAAACACAATAATAATAATGAAGATAATGCCAAAATTACGGAGTTAGTTTATTATTACTGAGAGCTCTTTGAGAGCTCTTTGAGAGCTCTTTGAGAGCTCTTTGAGAGCTCCTTGAAAGCTCGTTGAGAGCTTCTTGAGCTTCCCTTGAAACCTTAATCGAGCATAAACATGAGAGAATTTTTATTGGCTGCAAGACGGCTGTCTTAAAGGTTTTTGATACTTCTGACGACTGTTGTGGCTTCTCACGACCCTCACCACCCGCCAAGGGTCGTAGAACCTTCCGGTCTCCTCTACGATTCTCCATAAAAAGATTACAGTTCCTTCCATTTCCTCATCACAATCTTCCAAGGCATTCTACTGCATTCCACTACCCCTCATGACCCTACATGAATCGCACCACTTTCCACTACTCTTCAGGGCTTTCTAAGTCATTGTAGCACTTTATACTACCTTTTACGACCCTACGAGACGTTTTAGCACCTTCCATTACCCCTCACGACCCTCCACGTTCTTGTAACACCTTCCACTATCAATCCCGACCCTGTCCAAGTCCTCGTAGCTCCTTCTACTACCATCCCGGCCCTCCAAGTTCTTGTTGCACTTTCCTCTACCATCCCGACCCTCCAAATCCTTGTAGCACCTTCCACTACCATCCCGGCCCTCCAAGTTCTTGTTACACCTTCCACTACCCATCTCGACCCTACGAGACGTGCGACAAGGTACTGAGTCTCACATCTGAAGAAGCAATTTTTCCATCTGCCTGTGACAGCCGTCCTGCCTGAACTAACTTGTTGGAAACACGTCCATAGCTCGCAGTAAAACCATATTGCCTGTTTTTTTGTCTAACATCCGTCTAACACCTGCACAGTTCTTATCTAGCCTCTGTTGCATGTGACAGAAACTCACATTTTAATGAAATTTCATAACTATAGTTAAAGTTATAGATTCTTAAGTTTAAGGAACATGTAAACGAAATTAGAATGAATTTAGTTCCCGTAGCTTTCCACGGCCACAAATGTGCTAGCGTTAGGAGTGCCATAACCAGTGTACTGGCTGGGTACCTAGCGTTTGTAGCACGGTGTAGTGGACTAAGGCGTCGAGAATTTAGCTGGCTTCCCAGGAGGCTGGCTAAAAAACTTGAGTTCGATCCCCGGCTGGTCGGAGTATTATCTGATATATATATATATATATATATATATATATGTATATATGTATATATATATGTATATATGTATATATATATGTATATATGTATATATATATGTATATATGTATATATATATGTATATATGTATATATATATGTATATATATATGTACGTTTCCTTAAAGAATTGGGTTCCAGACTCATCGACACCACCAGGGACCCAAGGGCAGCCACTTTCATGTTCCAGCGCCTCAGCGTCGCCATCCAGAGGGGAAATGCTTGCTGCATACTTGGCTCACGTCCAGCCTCGGAGGAGCTGGAGGAAATTCATCATCTTTGATACATTGTGCCATTGTATTCATGTTTATGTTTTTTTCTGTAAATGTATTTTGTTTATTAATAAATGTTCACATAGAATAAAAAAAAAATATATATATATATATATATATATATATATATATATGTATATATATATTTATATATATATATATATATTTATATATATATATATATATGTATATATATATATATATATATATATATATCTACACGAGTATTATGGGTAATCTGATTCGGTATATAAAATGTTGGAATTTTACTGCTCGTTGTTTTTTGAGCAAATATGCACCAGAGGTTTTTATAGAGGTTGAACGAGCGTAGTATTGTGATGAGTTGGTAGCTACAGTGTACCGCTTTTTGCTCTGATGGAACGCACCTGATGGAACGCACCTGATGGGACGCACCTGATGGAACGCACCTGATGGAACGCACCTGATGGAACGCACCTGATGGAACGCACCTGATGGAACGCACCTGATGGAACGCACCTGATGGAACGCACCTGATGGAACGCACCTGATGGAACGCACCTGATGGAACGCACCTGATGGAACGCACCTGATGGAACGCACCTGATGGAACGCACCTGATGGGACATACCTGATGGGACATACTTGACAGAACCACACCAGAGTGTTTGACCAGCATTCCTTAACAGCATATACAAAAGTAGTTTCCTGGACTCACGCTGAGTATTTTCCCTTTTATTTCTCTCTTCTACCAGAGTTTTTCACTCTGTCTCTACCTAGCGTATCTGTCTCGCGTTCAGCAGACTGAGGATCGAGCCTCCACCATGTCTTGTGCTTAATGACCCACATGGGTTTAGCACTTAACATGAATTATAAAAAAAAAATCTACCTAGAGCTTCACCGTTTTTTGTTAACTCTCCTCTTTCAACTTTTTTTTTATTAACAGTTAAACTTGATTAACAAAGTCGCTTTTAACTGTAATAAAAAATGCTGTTTTTCTTTTTTTATGTTTTTATTGAGTTTGGGTTACCCACTGACCTTTTTTTTCCTCTTATATGTTTTATTAGTCGCAATTTATTCTTTCTTTTTTTAATTACGTAATGTTTATTATTATTTGTACCCTCCCTTTCTCTCTCTCTCTCTCTCTCTCTCTCTCTCTCTCTCTCTCTCTCTCTCTCTCTCTCTCTCTCTCTCTCTCTCTCCGTCTGTTTGTCTGTCTCTGTCTGTCTGTCTGTCTGTCTGTCTCTCTTGTACATTTTCCAATTTTTTTTAGTAAGATAAAGCGTACGAGTGTCTACACACACACACACACACACACACACACACACACACACACACACACACACACACACACACACACACACACACACGCACATGTACACATACACACACAGAGGCTGCAGGCATGGTCCAGCAATTGACTCCTGGAGTTCAACCCCACCAAATGCAAAGTCATGAAAATTGGGGAAGGGCAAAGAAGACCGCAGACAGAGTACACTCTAGGAGGGCCAGAGACTTCAAACGTCACTCAAGGAAAAGGATCTTGGGGTTAGTATAACAATGGGAACATCTCCGGAGGCGCACATCAACCAAATAACTGCTGCAGCATACGGGCGCCTGGCAAACCTAAGAACAGCATTCTGACATCTTAATAAGGACTCGTTCAGGACCCTGTACACTGTGTACGTTAGGCCTATATTGGAGTATGCAGCACCATTTTAGAACCCACACCTAGCCAAGCATGTAAGGAAGCTAGAGAAAGTGCAAAGGTTTGCAACAAGACTAGTGCCGGAGCTAAGGGGTACCTATGTCTTACGAGGAGAGGTTAAGGGACATCGACCTGACGACACTGGAGGACAGGAGAGATAGGGAGGATATGATAACGACATATAATATACTGAGAGGAATCGACAAGTTGGACAGAGACAGGACACAGTAACAAGGGGACACAGTTGGAAGTTGAAGACTCAGAAGTGTCACAGGGACGTTAGGAAGTATTTCTTCAGTCACAGAGTTGTCAGGAAGTGGAATAGTCTGGAAAGTGACGTCATGAAGGCAGGATCCATGCATAGCTTTAAGAAGAGGTATGCATGGGGACATCGACCTGACGACACTGGAGGACAGGAGAGATAGGGAGGATATGATAACGACATATAATATACTGAGAGGAATCGACAAGTTGGACAGAGACAGGACACAGTAACAAGGGGACACAGTTGGAAGTTGAAGACTCAGAAGTGTCACAGGGACGTTAGGAAGTATTTCTTCAGTCACAGAGTTGTCAGGAAGTGGAATAGTCTGGAAAGTGACGTCATGAAGGCAGGATCCATGCATAGCTTTAAGAAGAGGTATGATAAAGCTCATGGAGCAGGAAGGGTGACCCAGTAGCGGCCAGTGAAGAGGCGGGGTCAGGAGCTATGAATCGACCCCTGCAACCACAACTAGGTGAGTACACACACACACACACACACACACACACACACACACACACACACACACACACACACACACACACACACACACACACACTCCTGGGACCTAACAGCAAGTTCTTCTCAGATAAAATCCTTGTTCAGTCAGACTGTTGGTGACCGCCCAGAACTCGAAGCAGACGTTGAAACATAACGTTGGGTTTATCTCGCGTGGGTTTAACACCAGTTATCTCAGCCGGTTTAGCAGATTCCTCAAATTGATTTATAATTAAATCCGACTTAAGGAGCTGAGATGGAAACTTTCCCAAGAAGAAATTGATAGAATTTTTCTCTTCAGTTATCCAATCTTATATCTTTTTATTTTTATTGAGTTTTCTTTATTCCTTAATCTTTATCGGATTAGTAATATTCTTATTTTATTATTAAATGGTTAATATTGTTAAAATAAATCTTATTGTAATGCTATTTTATTACTAAATTATTAGTATTGATTTTATATTATTATATTGCTAATGTTAATTCAATATTTCGTTAATACTGATATTATTTAAATATTTTGTTAATGATAATATTTTATTCCGCAATTTCGAGTTTAGTTTTTTATTTCTTTGTCCGTACCGATATTATTTTGCCATTAATGTGTCAATATTGATATTACTGTTTTTTTTTTTTTTTTTTTTTTTTTTTTTTTCGACAAGTCGGCCGTCTCCCACCGAGGCAGGGTGACCCAAAAAAGAAAGAAAATCCCCAAAAAGAAAATACTTTCATCATCATTCAACACTTTCACCACACTCGCACATTATCACTGTTTTTGCAGAGGTGCTCAGAATACAACAGTCTAGAAGCATACACATATAAAGATACACAACATATCCCTCCAAACTGCCAATATCCCAAACCCCTCCTTTAAAGTGCAGGCATTGTACTTCCCATTTCCAGGACTCAAGTCCGACTATATGAAAATAATTATTACTGTTTTATGTAAAAGAAATCGCTTTTAAGCGATTTTGTTAATCTGGAAAATGAACAAAAGTAATACATTAAGATTTTTTCAGATTTCTCTCTCTCTCTCTCTCTCTCTCTCTCTCTCTATATATATATATATATATATATATATATATATATATATATATATATATATATATATATATATATATATATATATATATATATATATATATATATATATATATATATATATATATATATATATATATATATATATATATATATATATATATATATATATATATATATATATATATATATATATATATATATATATATATATATATATATATATATATATGGAAAAAAGCACAGAGGGAGTTGAATGGTAACTTTTGGTCTTTCGTGTTGCAATCACCACATCAGAAGCTTGCAGTGTTGCAGAAATGACTAGGAACATCTCTGAACGCTACGTAAAAAGCGAAGTTAACCTCACTGATAAATTGCAAAATATTACAAAGTGTAATGATTTTACACAGGTATGTTTTGACGTCACGGCGTTGTTCACCTGAAGGTCTGTTCCCGACTTATCTTACCTGGAAGAAGAATTAGACGAGATATCTATGCCATTCGATACGAACACCATTACCGAGTTGATTAAATTGTGTGTAGTTGATTGCAAGTTTGAGTTTGAAGGGAAATATTACGCTCAAAGGCGGGGAATAGTTATGGGAAAACCATTGTCTCCCTTAGTAAGCAATCTGTACATGCAGTTTTTTTGAGACTAAGCTGTTGAAAGATATCCTGCCCCGTGAAGCTAAGTGGTTAAGATATGTGCATGACATCTTGTGTATTTGGCCGAATGATATGGACCTGAACACATTTTTACAGAGACTTAACGCTAATGTCCCCTCTATTATATTCACCGTGGAGAAAGAAACGGAATTTAAACTTCCATTCTCAGATGTTTTGATCCACCAGGTTTTATATAGGGAGGCCACTAATGCGTGTTCATATATCCATCACTCCTCTAACCATGAAACATGAGTAAAAAGAAGTGTCTTTCTCACTATGTTTCTGAGAGTTTACCGAATGTGCAGCCCAGAGTTTCTTGATGAGGAAAATAGGAAAATCTTTGATATTGCTAGGAAACTATGTTACCATAAGGAGGGTAGGTAAGACACATAGGCAACAGTTAGGCAACTTTATTCCGAAACGTTTCGCCTACACAGTAGGCTGATCAGTCGAATACAGAAAGTAGGCAGGAACAGTAGAGATGTGAAGACGATGTAATCAGTCCATCACCCTTGAAGTCGTAGAATTTGAGGTTGTCAGTCCCTCAGCCTGGAGAAGTTCAGTTCCATAGTCAGGAACTATCTGATGATCAAATGACAGTGCGGAGACTTAAATACTGTCGGAAGGAGAGGTGCAGAGTAGTAGTAGTAGTGAGAATGTAGCCACTGAGAGGTCATGTCCCTCTCAGATCCAACAATTCTCACTTGAAAGGGTTGTCCAAGGTGTTCCAAGATGCCATGTGTTGAGGTGTCTGACAAGATGAACATCAAAATGGTATACAATACCGACAGGTATTGGTATACAATACCTGTCGGTATTGTATACCATTTTGATGTTTACCATAAGGAACTTGTAGAAACGGTTTTGCTGGCAGCTAGGAAAACTTTTCTTATGACCGAATCTAGAATAACTCCTCAGATAATGAATGTTCTGGTGCTTTCATACCATGAGAATTTATCTGTCCTGTCAAATCCCTAAAAAAAAAAAAACATACAAGTTGCTTTTAAGAAGTCACGGACGGTTAAGAGTATTTTGATCAAGAATTCCCCTCAATCCTGTGTTTACAGGATTGAGTGCAATGGCTGCAACTTATTTTACATGGGACAGACTGGCAAACCTCTAGATGTTAGGATAACACAACACCGGTATTTGATACGAACAGCTCAGGAATCAAGTGCAATATTCAACCACTCTCGAGTTTGCAACAATCCCACAAATTGGTCGGAAGTCAGAGTCCTAGGTCCTTATACCTCATGGCTGGAAAGAAATATTTTACAGTTAGTAATTATAAGACATGTTAAACGTTCATTGTATAATAATAGTTGCAGATTATTCAAGCTGGATTCGTTTATAATTGAGGCTACTGTACATAACATGAAACCAGATTCCTATACTAATGCGTTGGAGTGTCTTAAGTGTTGTACTTCCATTCCGAGGAATTAGGGCCTGTTTTCCTACTTTCTTGTTGCTAAACCAGCGTCTTCTGAAGAGTTGTGTGGGTTAGATAAGCTATAGACGTTTCCCTCTGGATAAAATATAGACGTCTCCATATGTTTTAAGCGAGTCGGCCATAGACCTGTTTTCTTAATATTATGGAATTTTCCCAAGACAATTGCCAGACATATATACTCTGAATTTAATGTCTTTTATATTTTATCAAAATATGACTAAACTTTTTATAATCATCATGTCACTAATGTTATGTTCTCTAGGTTAATACGACATTATCAGTGCTTTTGAGCTGGCTGTCTTCTAATGCTTTAATATTCTATCTTTCTGGCACCTGATAATGGTCTGTCTGAGGCAACTGGTGTGCCTGGCGTCTCCTAACTCCCTACTTCATTCCAGCTACAATGTTCCCCTGAACTAATCTGCTTGGATTTCCTACTCATTTCTGCAACTGATGATGTGTTGATTGCAACACGAAAAGTCTAGAACTATCATTCAACTTCCTTTGTGGCTGTTTTGCATCCTGCATAGCTTCTTTGCGATTACTGAATATATATATATATATATATATATATATATATATATATATATATATATATATATATATATATATATATATATATATACATACATATATATATATATATATATATATATATATATATATATATATATATATATATATATATATATATATATATATATATATATATATATATATATAGTGCCGAATATATAAAACTGGTCAATTAGCAAGAACTCGTTTAAAATTAAGTCCTTTCTAAAATTTTCTCTTGTACGTTTATAGATATATTTTTTTCATTAATGTTAATGTAAAAATTTTTAATTTTGCACCAAAAGAATCTTATAATAAGGTTAGGTAAGTTTTCTAACAAAAGCAATTTATTTTAGCCTAACCCAACTAAATATATTTTAGATTTATTTACAATAATTTAATACTAAATAAACACAGTGAAATGTATTTTTTTCGTTATGTTCAGAATGATTTTGGCGAAATTATTGCATACACAAATTTTCGCTTTTCCTATATGGCAAGATGAGCGTTGCTATTTAAGCCAAGATCGCAAGTTCTGCTTATTCGGCACGACATTATATACATATATATATATATATATATATATATATATATATATATATATATATATATATATATATATATATATATATATATATATATATATATATATATATATATATATATATATATATATATATATATATATATATATATATGCAAAACAACCACTGTGCCTTGATAATGTGACTACTCACATTATCAAGGAACAATGGTTGTTCCTTGATAATGTGAGTAGTCACGAAAGCTCTTGGAATTTCTCTATTCTTTCACAGTGGTTGTTTTGCATATTCTGAAATCACCTGTTTACTGTGATCTTATTACACACACACACACACACACACACACACACACACACACACACATATATATATATATATATATATATATATATATATATATATATATATATATATATATAAATATATATATATATATATATATATATATATATATATATATATATATATATATATATATATATATATATATCTTCAGAACAAAATGGGTTACTATTAGGTATATACAGTATGTCAACAAGGTGCTCATTAACAACCCTTAACAAGTGATTAACACTGACAGATAATGGGTTAATTACCTACTCACATTACTCTCATCTAAATTCGCAAAAAAAAAAAAATCATTAAAATGGAATTGCTGTTGAAGCAGAGGCGGCCATGTATTGTTGCACATAGTTCCGTGTTAATGGAAATGTTATTTACTGTTACGAAATAATTTAGAAAGTGTAACGTCAAATTTACTTGTATTAAACTACATCTGTTCAATTTTTTTTTTTTGAAGCTTCTAATTTATTTTTGAATTACAAAATAGTGAGGACTCTCCTTAAAGAGAAGGACTTAGTGTCCTTCTAATAACTACGACGCTAAGCACATAAGATATAAACAGCTAACTCAGGATGTATAGAAATACAAATGCGATGTAATGCGATCTTTTGTTGACAACGTTTCGCCCACACAGTGAACTATATCAAATCACAAACAGATCTATACACAAATAACCCGCACATAGAAGAGAGAAGCTTACGACGACGTTTCGGTCCGACTTGGACCATTTACAAAGTCACAAACAGATCTACCGGGGAAGCGAGGACGTGAGTATACTGAGAGACTAATTACCTGAAACTCCGTCTCATCTTTACCCTTCTTCTTGGTATTGGACTGATGAAGCCACTATGTGGCGGAACGTTTCCACCAAAAATACCCAAGTGTTGCACATGTTTCTAATACATAAAATTCTCGGTTCTCTGAACCATACATCTGCACAAGGAGCGTGGTGACGTATAGAGTCAGATGAGTTACGTTGTCAGTAAAGCACCTTATTATACAACATTTACATCATTATACATCGTGTCGGTATTTCATACAATATATTTCCCGGGTAAGTCACGGTGTTCATCAGTGAAGAACATTCTGATATCGTATTTCAGTTCCGAGATTCGCTTTTGTACTTTTCCTGCGCGTCACTAAGCTCTTGTGTGGAGCAGTGATCACTCTTGATCAGACTCCCTTTTCTCACGCAAGATACTGAATAATACACAAATAACCCACACAGGAGAAAAAAAACTTATGACGACGTTTCGGTCCGACTAGGATCATTAGCTACATAGTAACTACACACACACACAGTGTGTGACTACTCAGAGGTCCAAGTTGGACCGAAACGTCGTAAGTGTTCTCCTTCGTGAGGGTTATTTGTGTATTGTTCCAGTCAAGGTATCGTGCGGCTTTATTCTTCAATATAAGTAACAATCCTTCGACTAAGATCTCTGTCATTTGCTTTACTAACCACTCTTATTATAGACCTCATGACACTCCTCTAGTTGGGAATAAGTGGTATAAAATACCGACACAATGAAAATATAAACACGTACTGCATGTGTTTATATTTCCACACTCCTCTAGTCTTCAATTTATCGCAAAGCTGAATTTTGCAGTTAAGATATTTTATACACATCTCCCATCGTCGCAATTCAACTATTAATTTTTAGTGGTAACCTGGCAGGCCAGTTCACCTTGATCAGAATACCAGCCTAATTGTACAAGAAGCAGCTTAATTGATAATTAAACTGTCACAGCGGCAGCCAATGAAAGAAGAAGGCAGTTGAAATTTTGAGATCCTGGAGAAACAAGCTGGTATTCTAATAGTCAAGATGGATTTTTTTTTTTTGAGTGCGGCCAAGCGTACTTTAATTGCCGGGAATCTTAAATAATTCCCGGTGTAATCATTGGCGGGAATTAGTTGGAATTTGTTTGCTTTTCGCTACTTTTACGTTTCGCTCGTGTGGTAAGATGATCATGCACCCCTGGAAGCGCATACACGCACGCCGGGGAGTGCGAACACCCTAGTTTGAAAGGTAATGTATTGGGATAGGTTCTTTAGCTGAGAGAATCAACCTCTGAGAGAACCAACCCCTGAGAGAACCAACCCCTGAGAGAACCAACCCCTGAGAGAACCAACCCCTGAAAGAACCAACTGCTAAGAGATCCGATACCTAAGAGAACCAACCCTTAAGAGAACAACCCCTAAGAGAACAACCCCTGAGAGAACCAACCCCTCAGAAAACCAGACGCTAAGAGAACCGACCTCTGAGAAAAAAAAACCTGATAGAACCAACCGCTAAGAAAACCGACGCGTGAGAGAACCAACCCCTGAGAGAACCAACCGCTAAGAGAACCGATCCCTGAGAGAACCAACCCCTGACAAAACCAACCCCTGAGAGAACCAATCGCTAAGAGAACCAACACCTGAGAGATCCAGCCCCTGAGAGAGAACCAACCCCTGCGAGAGAACCAACCCCTGAGAGAACCAATCCCTGAGAGAACCAACCCCTGAGAGAGAACCATCCCCTGACAGAACCAACCCCCGAGATAACCAACCGCTCAGAGAACCAACGTCTGAGAAATCCAGCCCCTGAGAGAGAGCCAATACCTAAAAGAGAATCAACTCCTGAGAAAACACCAACCCTTGAGAGAACCAACCGCTAAGAAAACCAACCCCTTAGAGAACCAACCCCTGAGAGAGAGCCATTACCTAAAAGATAATCAACTCCTTAGAATGAACCAATCCCTGAGAGAACCAGCCTCTGAGAAAACCAGCCTCAGAGAGAGAACCAACCCCTGAGAGAAAAAACCTTGAGAGAGAACCAACCCATGAGAGAACCAACCCTTGAGAAAACAAACCCCTGAGAGAGAATCAACCTTTGTAAGAGAACCAACCCCTGAGAACCGACCTCAGAGAGAACCAACCCTTGAGAGAACCAACTCCTGAGAAAGAAGCAATCCCTGGGAGAACCAACCCTTGAGAGAACCAATCTCTGAGGCAGAACCAACCTCTGAGAGAACCAACCCCTGAGAGAACCAACCCCTGAGAGAACCAACCCCTGAGAGAACCAACCCCTGAGAGAACCAACCCCTGAGAGAACCAACCCCTAAGAGAACCAACGCCTGTGAGACAACCAACCCCTGAGGAACCGTCCCTTGAGAAACAACCCCTGTGAGAGAACCAACCCCTGCGAAAGAACCAATCCCAGTGAGAGAATCAACCACTGAGAGAACCAGCCCCTGTGACAGAACCAACCCATGAAACAACTAAACCCTGAGAGAAACGACGCCCGAGAGAGATCTTGCCCCTGAGAGAACCAACTGCTAAGAGAACCAACCGCTAAGAGAACATCCCCTGAAAGAGAACCAACCCCTGAGAGAGAACCAACCCCTGAGAGAGAACCAACCCCTGAGAGAGAACCAACCCCTAAGAGAGATTCAATCCCTGAGAGAGAACCGACCAACCCTTGAGAGAGATCCACCCCCTGAGAGAACCAACCGCTAAGAGAACCTACCCCTGAAAGTGAACTTACTCCTTCCAAAAGGAACTGACTTTCCCTGGAACCGACTCACTTCAAGAACACTCCATTGATTTTTCAAAGTGAGCTTAAAATCCCGGTTCTTATTTTATTCTGAGTCTCATAACTAAGACTTAAATGGCAAGACTTGCCAACCACCAATGGCTATTTTTCTCTTAATTTTGATATTTATGTCCGATATTTTAACCAGAAGAAAATTTGCTCTAAAAGGCACTAGGAAAATTATTAATATTATTACTATTATTATTATTATTATTATTATTTCGTGTAGATATATATATATATATATATATATATATATATATATATATATATATATATATATATATATATATATATATATATATATATATATATATACATATATATATATATATATATATATATATATATATATATATATATATATATATATATATATATACATATATATATATATATATATATATATATATATAAGCATACATATAATCAATCGAGGACTAATTATGCAGGGTTGATAATGTGCCTGGAGAATGGACAGGTATTAGTGTTGATCCGAGGAAAGGACGGGCAGTTCCATACCAAGAGATCAAGAACCCTTTACCTGTATCAAGGCACCCTGCTTGAAGGAAGCAATCACCTTTATGTTATAATATGAGAAAGTACTGACTCAGTTGATCAACACGATATATATTACTGAGGAAGGTAGACTGTAGGTACGCCAGGAAAGCCATTCTTGTCATAGGTGACGACGCTAGCACTGATGTAGGTATCTAGATGCCCTCTGGCACCGAGGCTGTAGCAAAGAAGTTGAGTTGAACTCACAGACGCTGCCAGGGACACTGTAGCCACACTCTCCTCTGCCCTCAGCGGTAAAGATGTTACAGAATTCAGAAAAAATTCTTGATTGTAACAGCTTCGTTTCGCTCTGTGTGGAGCTTTATTAAGTCATGTTTCGCTCTGTGTGGAGCTTTATTAAGTCATGTTTCGCTCTGTGTGGAGCTTTATTATGCTTCGTTCTGTGTGGAGCTTAATCAAGTTTCGTAATGTGGAGCTTAATCATGTTTAGTTCTGTGTTGAGCTTTATCAAGTCATGTTTCGTTCTGTGGGGAGCTTTATCATGTTTCGCTCCGCGAGGAGCTTTATCAAGTCTTTTTTCACTGTGTGGAGCTTTATCAAGTCACGTTTCGTTCTATATGGAGCTTTATCAAGTCACGTTTCACTCTGTGTGGAGCTTTATCAACTCACTTGACAAAACTCTACACATAGTGAAACTCTGTTTCGGTAAGAACTTGTTACGCATTTTTTTTTTCTTCAGAAGGACACCAATTTTTCCATCCTCGAATCATGCACTTAGATAATACACATTAATATTTAATATATGCAGAAATAGACTGTCTTCACTAGCTAGCCTGGGTATGAACGTCCACCGGTCTGGAAAAGGACACAAATCAAGTATAATCCGAGTCTTTATTGACAACTCTTTGCCCACCCGTTGCCTTATCCAGTCACAAAACAGGATCTGTTAATGACATGATTATATTCCCTGAGTGCCTTATGCACTGGTCTGGAGTTTATGGACTCACTTGCCTTGGCTTCAAACCCCATCCTTTCCGTGGTTCGTTGTTAATAAAGGCTGGCATTACTCTGCATTTCTGTCTCTT
>NW_027196404.1:80000-92847 GCF_038502225.1 Cherax quadricarinatus
TATGTCTCTTTGTGTATATACACAGAGAGTTTACCTTGATCCCTGTCTTGGGTATTAAGGTATTTTTTGGTTGGTGGTGTACAGGTGACATGCAGCCTTAATGACCCTCGTGTAGTAGATAAGCTTTAAACTCCATGAATCAACCTATCAGGTTAATAGAGGTCAGAAAGCCCAGGTTTGGATATATTTCGTCGGTAGTGCAAGGATTCGAACCAGAGTTTTTCGAAATTTCACCACAGTGGTAGACATAGCTACAAGATAAGTGTGGTATACATCGTTATCCTCGTAATTTCACAATGAAGTAGATATTAATGAAAACAAACTGTTATTTATCATAAGCTTCCCATTCCTGCTGAAGACGCCATGATACTTTTACAATGTTATTATAGCATTAGTTTACTATCAAAGGTTAGTGCAAATATGTCTATCAGCAGACACACACACACACACACACACACACACACACACACACACACACACACACACACACACACACACACACACATACATACACATACACATACACACACACAAACACACACACACAATATATATATATATATATATATATATATATATATATATATATATATATATATATATATATATGTATGAACAGCTATTGGATGATAGATGCGCTAATGACAGCATAGGCAATGGGGTCGAAGAGGTATGGGGTAGGTTTAAAAATGTAGTGTTAGAGTGTTCAGCAGAAGTTTGTGGTTACAGGAAAGTGGGTGTGGGAGGGAAGAGGAGCGATTGGTGGAATGATGATGTAAAGAGAGTAGTAAGGGAGAAAAAGTTAGCATATGAGAAGTTTTTACAAAGTAGAGGTGCTGCAAGGAGAAAAGAGTATATGGAGAAAAAGAGAGAGGTTAAGAGAGTGGTGAACCAATGTAAAATGAGAGCAAATGAGAGAGTGGGTGAGATGTTATCAACAAATTTTGTTGAAAATAAGAAAAAGTTTTTGAGTGAGATTAACAAGTTAAGGAAGCCTAGAGAACAAATGGATTTGTCAGTTAAAAATAGGAGAGGAGAGTTATTAAATGGAGAGTTAGAGGTATTGGGAAGATGGAGGGAATATTTTGAGGAATTGTTAAATGTTGATGAAGATAGGGAAGCTGTGATTTCGTGTATACGGCAAGGAGGAATAACATCTTTTAGGAGTGAGGAAGAGCCAGTTGTAAGTGTGGGGGAAGTTCGTGAGGCAGTAGGTAAAATGAAAGGGGGTAAGGCAGCCGGGAATGATGAGATTAAGATAGAAATGTTAAAAGTAGGTGGGGATATTGTTTTGGAGTGGTTGGTGCAATTATTTAATAAATGTATGGAAGAGGGTAAGGTACCTAGGGATTGGCAGAGAGCATGCATGGTTCCTTTGTATAAAGGCAAACGGGACAAAAGAGAGTGCAAAAATTATAGGGGGATAAGTCTGTTGAGTATACCTGGTAAAGTGTATGGTAGAGTTATTATTGAAAGAATTAAAAGTAAGACGGAGAATAGGATAGCAGATGAACAAGGAGGTTTTAGGAAAGGTAGGGGGTGTGTGGACCAGGTGTTTACAGTGAAACATATAAGTGAACAGTATTTAGATAAGGCTAAAGAGGTTTTTGTGGCATTTATGGATTTGGAAAAAGCGTATGACAGGGTGGATAGGGGGGCAATGTGGCAGATGTTGCAGGTGTATGGTGTAGGAGGTAGGTTACTGAAAGCAGTGAAGAGTTTTTACGAGGATAGTGAGGCTCAAGTTAAAGTATGTAGGGAAGAGGGAAATTATTTCCCAGTAAAAGTAGGCCTTAGACAAGGATGTGTGATGTCACCGTGGTTGTTTAATATATTTATAGACGGGGTTGTAACAGAAGTAAATGCGAGGGTCTTGGCAAGAGGCGTGGAGTTAAAAGATAAAGAATCAAACAAAGTGGGAGTTGTCAGAGTTGCTCTTTGCTGATGACACTGTGCTCTTGTGAGATTCTGAAGAGAAATTGCAGAGATTGGTGGATGAATTTGGTAGGGAATGCAAAAGAAGAAAATTAAAAGTGAATACAGGAAAGAGTAAGGTTATGAGGATAACAAAAAGATTAGGTGATGAAAGATTGGATATCATATTGGAGGGAGAGAGTATGGAGGAGGTGAATGTATTCAGATATTTGGGAGTGGACGTGTAAGCGGATGGGACTATGAAAGATGAGGTGAATCATAGAATTGATGAGGGGAAAAGGGTGAGCGGTGCACTTAGGAGTCTGTGGAGACAAAGAACTTTGTCCTTGGAGACAAAGAGGGGTATGTATGAGAGTAGAGTTTTACCAACGCTCTTATATGGGTGTGAAGCATGGGTGATGAATGTTGCAGCGAGGAGAAGGCTGGAGGCAGTGGAGATGTCATGTCTGAGGGCAATGTGTGGTGTGAATATAATGCAGAGAATTCGTAGTTTGGAAGTTAGGAGGAGGTGCGGGATTACCAAAACTGTTGTCCAGAGGGCTGAGGAAGGGTTGTTGAGGTGGTTCAGACATGTAGAGAGAATGGAGCGAAACAGAATGACTTCAAGAGTGTATCAGTCTGTAGTGGAAGGAAGGCGGGGTAGGGGTCGGCCTAGGAAAGGTTGGAGGGAGGGGGTAAAGAAGGTTTTGTGTGCGAGGGGCTTGGACTTCCAGCAGGCATGCGTGAGCGTGTTTAATAGGAGTGAATGGAGAAAAACGGTATTTTAATACTTGACGTGCTGTTGGAGTGTGAGCAAAGTAACATTTATGAAGGGATTCAGGGAAACCGGCAGGCCGGACTTGAGTCCTGGAGATGGGAAGCACAGTGCCTGCACTCTGAAGGAGGGGTGTTAATGTTGCAGTTTAAAAACTGTAGTGTAAAGCACCCTTCTGGCAAGACAGTGATGGAGTGAATGATGGTGAAAGTTTTTCTTTTCCGGGCCACCCTGCCTTGGTGGGAATCGGCCAGTGTGATAATAATATATATATATATATATATATATATATATATATATATATATATATATATATATATATATATATATATATATATATATATATATATATATAAACCATTCAGATGAACGGATATTCCCGATTTCCTTCTCTATTTCTGCAACATTGCAAGCTCCTAGTGATGTGTTAATTGCAACACGAAAGGCCTACACTTATCATTCAACACTAAAAATAAATATTGTATTGTATTTCCATTGAGACCCTTAACGTCAACTAGCTCAAGAATATTGTCAAATGTGAATGTACTGCAAGTCTCAATACTGAGGTGAGATGGTCTTCGCTCTGTCATTCCGTGTGTTAAACTCGTTGCAGCTTCTCTCTTGAATTATTGTTGAATAGCCTCGGAGGCGAACAGCGAAAAATTGAGCAATTATTTCGTGTGAGTTGTGTTAATCTGGCGTCCGTGAGGGTGATGGTTTAGCCAGTAGCCTGCACGTGTGTGTGTGTGTGTGTGTGTGTGTGTGTGTGTGTGTGTGTGTGTGTGTGTGTGTGTATAGGAAAGCACTGGTTTGGTAATAGAGTTGTGGATGAGTGGAACAAACTCCAGAATACAGTTATTCAGGCTAAAACGTTGTGTAGTTTTAAAAATAGGTTAGATAAATACATGAGTGGGTGTGGGTGGGTGTGAGTTGGACCTGACTAGCTTGTGCTGCTGGGTCTGGTGCAGTGCTCCATCCTTGAGTGGAGGTGACCAGACTGGGTGAGTCATTGGGCTAATCCGGGGGGGGGATCGTTGGTCTTATATGGGGGGGACATGGACCTGCTCTGCATGGGTCAGTAGGCCTGTTGCAGTGTTCCTTCTTTCTTATGTTCTTCTTATGTTCTTATGTGTGTGTGTGTGTGTACTCACCTATTTGTATTCACCTATTTGTGGTTGCAGGGGTCGATTCACAGCTCCTGGACCCGCCTCTTCGCTGATTGCTACTAGGTCCTCTCTCTCCCTGCCCCATGAGCTCTATCATACCTCGCCTTAAAACTATGTATGGTTCCCGCCTCCACTACGTCACTTTCTAGGCTATTCCACGGCCTGACTACTCTATGACTGAAAAAATACTTCCTAACATCCCTTTGATTCATCTGAGTCTTCAACTTCCAATTGTGACCTATTGTGTCTGTGTCCCTTCTCTGGAACATCCCGTCTTTGTCCACCTTGTCTATTCCGCGCAGTATTTTATATGTCGTTATCATGTCTCCCCTGACCCTCCTGTCCTCCAGTGTCGTCAGGCCGATTTCCCTCAACCTTTCTTCGTAGGACAATCCCCGTAGCTCTGGGACTAGTCTTGTTGCAAACCTTTGCACTTTCTCTAATTTCTTGACGTGCTTGACTAGGTGTGGATTCCAAACTGGTGCTGCATACTCCAGTATGGGCCTGACATAAATGGTATACAGAGTCTTAAACTAATCCTTACTGAGGCATCGGAACGCTATCCGTAGGTTTGCCAGGCGCCCGTATGCTGCAGCAGTTATCTGATTGATGTGCGCCTCAGGAGATATGCTCGGTGCTATACTCACCCCCAGATCTTTTTCCTTGAGTGAGGTTTGCAGTCTTTGGCCATCTAAACTATATTGTGTCTGCGGTCTTCTTTGCCCTTCCCCAATCTTCATGACTTTGCATTTGGCAGGGTTAAATTCAAGGAGCTAGTTGCTGGACCAGGCTTGTAGCCTGTCCAGGTCTCTTTGTAGTCCTGCCTGATCCTCATCCGATTTGATTCTTCTCATTAACTTCGCATCATCTGCAAACAAGGACACTTCTGAGTCTATCCTTTCCGTTATGTCGTTCACATATACCAAGAACAGCACAGGTCCTAGGACTGACCCCTGTGGAACCCCGCTTGTCACAGGCGCCCACTCTGACACCTCGTCGCGTACCATGACTCGTTGTTGCCTCCCTGTCAGGTATTCTCTGATCCATTGCAGTGCCTTTCCTGTTATGTGTGCCTGATCCTCTAGCTTTTGCAGTAACCTCTTGTGAGGAACTGTGTCGAAGGCCTTCTTGCAGTCCAAAAATATGCAGTCGATCCACCCCTCTCTCTCTTGTCTTACTTCTGTCACCTTGTCATAAAACTCTAGTAGGTTTGTGACACAGGATTTTCCTTCCCTGAAACCGTGCTGGTTGTCAATTATACACTTGTTTCTTTCCAGGTGCTCCACCACTCTCCTCCTGATGATCTTCTCCATGACCTTGCATACTATACACGTTAGTGATACAGGTCTGTAGTTTAGTGCCTCATGTCTGTCTCCCTTTTTAAAAATTGGGACTACATTTGCCATTTTCCATACCTCAGGGAGTTGCCCAGTTTCAAATGATGTGTTGAAGATCTTTGTTAATGGCTCACACAATATCTCTGCTCCCTCTTTAAGGACCCATGGAGAGATGTTGTCTGGTTCCACCGCCTTTGAGGTGTCAAGTTCGCATAGCAGCTTCTTCACCTCATCCTTGGTTATATGTACCTCATCCAGCATTGCTGGTGTGCCCCCCTGTTCTGATTTCCTGGAGTCCTACTGGTTTCCACTGTAAATACCTCTTTAAATCTTGTGTTGAGCTCCTGACATACCTCTCTGTCGTTTCTTGTGAATTCCCCATCACCCTTCCTCAGTCTGATTACCTGGTCCTTGACTGTTGTTTTCCTCCTGATATGGCTGTACAACAGCTTCGGGTCAGTCTTTACTTTTGATGCTATGTCATTTTCATATTGTGTCTGAGCCTCCTTTCTTATCTGCGCATATTCGTTTCTGGCTCTTAGGCTAATCTCTTTATTTTCCTGAGTTCTCTGTCTTCTGTACCTTTTTCATTCTCTAGTACACCTAGTTTTTGCCTCCCTACACCTTTGGGTGAACCAAGGACTCGTTCTATTCTTCCCATTATTTCTGTTTCCCTTGGGAACAAACCTCTCCTCTGCCTCCTTGCATTTTGTTGCCACATAGTCCATCATTTCTTGTACTGATTTTCCTGTCAGTTCCCTCTCCCACTGAATGTCTTGAAGGAAGTTCCTGATGCCTGAGTAGTTCCCCCTTTTGTAGTTTGGTTTTTCCCACCCTATTCCTGCTACTCTCTCCACTTGGAGCTCAACTATGTAGTCGAAGCACAGAACCACATGATCACTTGCTCCAAGGGGCCTTTCATACATGATACCCTCGATATCCGAACTACTCAAGGTGAATACAAGGTCCAGTCTTGCTGGTTCATCCTCTCCTCTCTCTCTGGTAGTGTCCCTAACATGTTGATGCATGAGGTTTTCCAGTACCACATCCATCATCTTGACTCTCCAAGTTTCGGGACCTCCATGGGGCTCCAGGTTTTCCCAGTCAATCTCCTTGTGATTGAAATCACCCATAACTAGTAACTTTGCTCCCTCCATGTGTGCTCTCCTGGCCACCTCGGCTAGTGTGTCGATCATTGCTCTGTTGCTCTCATCATATTCTTCTCTTGGCCTCCTGCAGTTCTGTGGTGGGTTGTACATTACTGCAATTATCACCTTATGTCCCTCAGACTGGATTGTTCCTACTAAGTAGTCCCTTTCGCCCATGCCATCCATTCCTTCCATTTTCTCAAAACCCCACTGGTTTTTATTGAGCAGTGCAACTCCTCCTCCCCCTCTCCTCCCTCTGTCTTTCCTGAGGATTTGATATCCGGATGGAAAGATTGAATCTGTTATTATTCTGGTGAGTTTTGTTTCTGTGAGTGCTATTATGTCTGGGGATGTCTCCTTGATTCTTTCGTGCCACTTCTCATACTTGTTTGTTATTCCATCTGCATTTGAATACCACACCTTCAACTTCTTTTCTAAGACTGTGGTCTGGGAGGTGTAATGGGGTTGGGGAAGTGGGAGACCTGGTAAGGAACTATGGGTTGTTGCTGTGGGGGTGGAGTTTGTAATGTAGTGGATGGGGGCATTGGATGTGGCATGGGTGTTTTGATTTAGAGTGTTTGGTTGCACTGGTGTTGACCTGGTTGGGAGGCTTCTATAGGAAGTTGTGAGGGAGGCTGTATTTGATCTTCTTCCTGGGTCTGGGATCTCCTGTCTGTCTTCTCCATCCCCTCTCTTTCCTTCTTTCACCTTTGTACCATCTCTCTCAGTTTCTACCTTCCTTCTTGTGTTCTGTCGCGGTCGAGATACACCTTCTTGTATGCCTGCATGTCCCTTAATCGTGCTTTCTCCTGCAGGATCCTGTTCCGAGTCGCTTCTGCCTTGAAGGTCACTTTCACTGGCCGGGTTCTTTTTTTTACAAACCCCCCTATTCTCCGAAATTTTTCCAGCTGGGTCATGTCGTCTTCTCCTATTGCTTTCATGATGCTTTCAATTGCTTTTTTCCCCCTTGTTTTCTTGCTTCATATGTTTCCCCTTCAACTTCCTGGAGCCCATACACAAAGACTGACCTCACCCTTTCATTCTGCCACTGCATATCCCTGTGTATCCCCTCATTTAATTTGGTTTCCTCCACTGCAGCTTTCCTTTCTTCAGTTTCACTAGCTAATGTACTTGGGCTCAGTGGCCTGTCATTTTCCCTTCTCGGCTTTCCTTGGGCTCTTTTGTTGTCTGTTAGGGCCTCCACATAAAGCTTAGCTCTTTCATTTACTACAGTCTCCTCTGATAGAGCTTCTCCATGCAGTTGTGCTCCTTCTTTCCCTACTGTCCCCTTATTTGTGGCTGAGGTAGCAGTCTCTGTTGTCAATCCCAAAATGTTCTTTAGTTCTTTAGGCTGTTTCAGATTTTTCAGTTCCTCTTCTAAACTCTGTATCCTAGCCTCTGCTGCTTTGACATGCACCTCCCACTTCCTGCTTTCCATATCTATCCTCTCTTCCATTCTCATGCTAAGTTCTTCTAGTTTCTTTTCCCATTCATGATCCCTTTTTATGAGTTCTGCTGCCCAATCTTCCTTTGCAGCTTCCTCCTCCTGTCCCTTGGTTTTTCTTGTTGCTCTCTGGCAACCCATTTTTGTTTTATCCTGATTGCCTCAGAGTGGGAAACCTATGTAGTTCTGTATGTTAGGTTAGTAGTGTGTATGTCAGAGTGTGGGGGGAGGTAGTGGAGGAACTGTGGCTATGTGGGAGAGGAGTGGGGAGGGGGAGGGTGAACGAGTGTGTGTACTCACCTATTTGTACTCACCTATTTGTGGTTGCAGGGGTCGAGTCCTAGCTCCTGGCCCCGCCTCTTCACCGGTTGCTACTAGACCCTCTCTCTCCCCGCTCCATGAGCTTTATCAAACCTCGTCTTAAAACTGTGTATGGTTCCTGCCTCCACTACGTCATTTTCTAGGCTATTCCACTGCCTTACAACTCTGTGACTGAAGAAATACTTCCTACTATCTCTCTGACTCATTTGTGTCTTCAACTTCCAATTGTGGCCTCTTGTTTCTGTGTCCCCTCCCTGGAACATCCTGTCCTTGTCCACCTTGTCTATTCCACGCAGTATTTTATATGTCGTTATCATGTCTCCCCTGACCCTCCTGTCCTCCAGTGTCGTCAGGCCGATTTCCCTTAATCTTTCTTCATAGGACATTCCCCTTAGCTCTGGAACTAACCTTGTTGCAAACCTTTGTACTTTCTCTAGTTTCTTGACGTGCTTTATCAAGTGCGGGTTCCAAACAGGTGCTGCATACTCCAGTATGGGCCTGACATACACGGTGTACAGTGTCTTGAATGATTCCTTACTAAGGTGTCGGAATGCTGTTCTCATGTTTGCCAGGCGCCCATATGCTGCAGCAGTTATCTGATTGATGTGTGCTTCCGGAGACATGCTCGGTGTTATACTCACCCCAAGATCTTTCTCCTTGAGTGAGGTTTGCAGTCTTTGGCCACCTAGCCTATACTCTGTCTGTGGTCTTCTGTGCCCTTCCCCTATCTTCATGACTTTGCATTTGGCAGGATTAAATTCGAGAAGCCATTTGCTGGACCAGGTGTCCAGTCTGTCCAGGTCTCTTTGAAGTCCTGCCTGGTCCTCATCAGATTTAATTCTCCTCATTAACTTCACATCATCTGCAAACAGGGACACTTCTGAGTCTAACCCTTCCGTCATGTCGTTCACATATACCAAAAATAGCACTGCTCCTAGGACCGACCCCTGTGGGACCCCGCTCGTCACAGGTGCCCACTGTGATACATCATTACGTACCATGACTCGTTGTTGCCTCCCTGTCAGGTATTCTCTGATCCATTGCAGTGCCCTTCCTGTTATATGCGCCTGATGCTCTAGCTTCTGCACTAATCTCTTGTGAGGAACTGTGTCAAAGGCCTTCTTGCAGTCCAAGAAGATGCAATCAACCCACCCCTCTCTCTCTTGTCTTACTTCTGTTATTTTATCATAAAACTCCAGAAGGTTTGTGACACAGGATTTGCCTTCCCTGAATCCGTGCTGGTTGGCATTTATACTCCTGTTCCGTTCCAGGTGCTCCACCACTCTCCTCCTGATAATCTTCTCCATAATTTTGCATACTATACACGTCAATGACACAGGTCTATAGTTTAGTGCCTCTTTTCTGTCTCCTTTTTTGAAAATGGGAACTACATTTGCCGTCTTCCATACCTCAGGTAGTTGCCCAGTTTCCAGGGATGTGTTGAAGATTGTGGTAAGTGGTATGCACAACATATCTGCTCCCCCTCTGTGTGTGTGTGTGTGTGTGTGTGTGTGTGTGTGTAATTTTGTGTGAAATTATGAGTAGGTTTATTATGTACTGAGGTAGGTGGCTTGTGCGTTGTAGAGTCTCAGTGGTCCTTGGCTGCCCACAACTTCTTGTGACCTGACCCCCAACCTCCTGGGACTTGACCCGCACGTACTTACAGTGTGTGTGTGTGTGTGTGTGTGTGTGTGTGTGTGTATGTGTGTGTGTGTGTGTGTGTGTGTGTGTGTGTGTGTGTGTGTGTGTGTGTATGTGTGTGTGTGTATGTGTATGTGTGTGTATGTGTGTGTGTATGTGTGTGTGTATGTGTGTGTGTGTGTATGTGTGTGTGTGTGTGTGTGTGTATATGTGTGTGTGTATATTTGTGTGTGTGTATATATGTGTGTGTGTATATATGTGTGTGTGTGTATGTGCGTGTACTCACCTAATTGTACTCACCTAATTGTGGTTGCAGGGGTCGAGACTCAGCTCCTGGCCCCGCCTCTTCACTGATCGCTACTAGCTCCTCTCTCTCTCTGCTTCCTGAGCTGTATCATACCTCTTCTTAAAACTATGTATGGTTCCTGCCTCCACTACTTCACTTGCTAGTCTATTCCACTTCCTGACAACTCTATGACTGAAGAAATACTTCCTAACGTCCCTGTGACTCGTCTGAGTCTTCAGCTTCCAGTTGTGACCCCTTGTCCCTGTGTCCCCTCTCTGGAACATCCTACCTCTGTCCACCTTGTCTATTCCCCGCAGTATCTTGTATGTCGTTATCATGTCTCCCCTGACCCTTCTGTCCTCCAGTGTCGTCAGTCCGATTTCCCTTAACCTTTCCTCGTACGACATTCCCTTGAGCTCTGTGTGTGTGTGTGTGTGTGTGTGTGTGTGTGAGGGAGGGATGGTTAGGAGGGGTAGGTGGTGTGTGTGTGTGTGTGTGTGTGTGTGTAATTATGTGTCGAATTATGTGTGGGTTTATTATGTGTCTGAAAAGTAGGTGGCTTGTGCTTGGAGTGTAATGTGGATTCTCAGAGGTCGCTTGTGTCCACAACCTCTTGTGACC
The DNA here is from genome assembly GCF_038502225.1 of Cherax quadricarinatus. Lineage (NCBI taxonomy): Eukaryota > Metazoa > Arthropoda > Malacostraca > Decapoda > Parastacidae > Cherax > Cherax quadricarinatus. The sequence goes on from NW_027196404.1 coordinate 90,654, forward strand.
TGACTCCCACCCTCCTGGGACTTGACGCTCACCTACTTACAATGTTGCCTATGCTTGACCTGCCACCTAGCTTATAGTAAGTTAATCGCCTTGTTCAATGGATTACCAATTGCTATTCCTTATTGAATACTTGAGTGCCTATTCTTTATTGTGCTATGAGAGACAGACCATTCACATTCAGCTTGGCGGTTAATTGGAACCTGGAACCCCACACCCAAACAACCACTCATAGGTGGATTCAGTACTTGTAGTGCAGCTGTAGCAGCCTGTAGATTGTCCAGCTCGATATGACGTCCTGGCGTAGATCCACCTCAATTTCTTCTCGTTAATAATGTACCCTATTCACTGTATTTCTCTCACTGGTCACACGATTGTTTCACTTTATTAACTTTCTTGGGTGACACTTGACAACGTCGCCTTACACACCAGCCTGCCTACTCTGCGCCACAACGTTTTTATTTTCTAGATCACTTACAAAATTGTGGCTCTCCCCACACTTATGTGGCTCAGGCAGATTAAAAATCACTTCTAGGATTGTTCACTACCCTGACACACTTAGCAACCCTTGCAGAACACTTGGGTAGCCCTCAAAAGCACTTATATTCCCGGAGCATGGAAGGCGTGGCTCGCGCGCTCGCTGTCCCTACGTGTGTGTGTGTGTACTCACCTATTTGTGGTTGCAGAGGTCGAGTCACAGCTCCTGGCCCCGCCTCTTCGCTGATTGCTACTAGGTCCTCTCTCTCCCTGCCCCATGAGCTCTATCATACCTCGCCTTAAAACTATGTATGGTTCCCGCCTCCACTACGTCACTTTCTAGGCTATTCCACGGCCTGACTACTCTATGACTGAAGAAATACTTCCTAACATCCCTTTGATTCATCTGAGTCTTCAACTTCCAATTGTGACCTCTTGTGTCTGTGTCCCTTCTCTGGAACATCCCGTCTTTGTCCACCTTGTCTATTCTGCGCAGTATTTTATATGTTGTTATCATGTCTCCCCTGACCCTCCTGTCCTCCAGTGTCGTCAGGCCGATTTCCCTCAACCTTTCTTCGCAGGACAATCCCCGTAGCTCTGGGACTAGTCTTGTTACAAACCTTTGCACTTTCTCTAACTTCTTGACGTGCTTGACTAGGTGTGGATTCCAAACTGGTGCTGCATACTCCAGTATGGGCCTGACATAAATGGTATACAGAGTCTTAAACGAATCCTTACTGAGGTATCGGAACGCTATCCGTAGTTTTGCCAGGCGCCCGTATGCTGCAGCAGTTATCTGATTGATGTGCGCCTCAGGAGATATGCTCGGTGTTATGCTTACCCCCAAATCTTTTTCCTTGAGTGAGGTTTGCAGTCTTTGGCCATCTAAACTATATTGTGTCTGCGGTCTTCTTTGCCCTTCCCCGATCTTCATGACTTTGCATTTGGCAGGGTTAAATTCAAGGAGCCAGTTGCTGGACCAGGCTTGTAGCCTGTCCAGGTCTCTTTGTAGTCCTGCCTGATCCTCATCCGATTTGATTCTTCTCATTAACTTCGCATCATCTGCAAACAAGGACACTTCTGAGTCTATCCCTTCCGTTATGTCGTTCACATATTCCAAGATCAGCACAGGTCCTAGGACTGACCCCTGTGGAACCCCGCTTGTCACAGGCGCCCACTCTGACACCTCGTCGCGTACCATGACTCGTTGTTGCCTCCCTGTCAGGTATTCTCTGATCCATTGCAGTGCCTTTCCTGTTATGTGTGCCTGATCCTCTAGCTTTTGCAGTAACCTCTTGTGAGGAACTGTGTCGAAGGCCTTCTTGCAGTCCAAAAATATGCAGTCGATCCACCCCTCTCTCTCTTGTCTTACTTCTGTCACCTTGTCATAAAACTCTAGTAGGTTTGTGACACAGGATTTTCCTTCCCTGAAACCGTGCTGGTTGTCAATTATACACTTGTTTCTTTCCAGGTGCTCCACCACTCTCCTCCTGATGATCTTCTCCATGACCTTGCATACTATACACGTTAGTGTGTGTGTGTGTGTGTGTGTGTGTGTGCGTGTGTGTGTGTGTACACTCACCTAGTTGTACTCAATTAGTTAAGGTTGCAGGGGTCGAGTCCGAGCTCCTGGCCCCGCCTCTTCACTGGTCGCTGCTAGGTCACTCTCCCTGAACCGTGATCTTTATCACACCTCTGCTTAAAGCTATGTGTGTATGTG
>NW_027196405.1:0-92830 GCF_038502225.1 Cherax quadricarinatus
GCGGAGAAACATACGATCAACTTATATATTTACTGAATGTAAAGGAAGGTCTTCGAGAAGTCTCATTCGTATTTGAGTAATGTAAGCGAAAACATTTAGATCTAACATAGAGAGTAATGATTATCCCAGGTTTTATTATGTTGTAGGGATGAGACAGTTAGTACTGTAAATCATTTTTGTTTTTGGATTTTTCTTCATTTCTTTACATCTGACTTTTCCTCTCTAGACTAGAATTCTGCTGTACACTAACAGCTGCATTAAGGCAGGTTAAATCGCAGATCTAGAGAATGTACAGAGAACCTTCACTGCACATATAAGTTCACTCAAGCACCTTAACTACTGGGAACGTTTGGAGTCACTTGACCTGTACCTCCTGAGGTGAAGGCGAGAGATACATCATAATCTTCACCTGGAAAATCCTAAAGGGACTTGTCTCAAATCTGCACACAGAAATCACTCCCTACGAGTGCAAAAGATTAGGCAAACAGTGCAAGATACCCTCAATGAAAACCACAGCCATGAGTGCACTAAGAGAATACGTAATAAGAGTTTGGGGCTCAAAACAATTCAACAGCCTCCCACTGTGATAATAGGAGGTAGATAAATACCTAAAGTCAGTACCCAATCAGCCGTGCTGTGGTTCTTTCCTTGGATTACTTGCGGCCAGCAGTAACAGCCTGGTTGATGAGGCACTGATATACCCGAAGGCCTGGTCAAGAACTGGGCCACGGGGACGTTCACCCCCGGAACACCCTCCAGGTAGACTCCTGATAGATGACGTTCAAAAAAATCATCTGTCTGCTTTTCGATTCTGTGATGAATCTGACTGGATGTTCTACCGAATTTACTGTTATGACGACTTAGGGTATTTATGCATCTTGACGCCATAACCAAGGTTATCTTTCTCTAGGGATATGGATTATTTTATTATCGACCTTCAACGGTTCCATGTACAAGTTGGTCATGACTTCACTTACCATATTAAATGACTACTTGCACAGAAGCAATTAGAAGTAACACACAGCTCGATTACATTCATGAAATCATTGGTAGGAATAGTGAGGAAGAATGAATCATGATCTTTCCGACTGAAGTGTTTTTAGTAATAACGTCACGGCCGTTTCCAGCAAGTGTGTCTTTTATCCTGTTAAGAATACGTCCCTAGAGAATATGATAAACAGTGGTAATGGTTCGGAGGAACTATGAAAGGGCTTAGGCTCACTGATCTAGGCTAACGAAAATTGGGTCTTTCCAACCCCTGAAGTTATAGGTCTCTTGGACATTTTCAGCCTGTATAGTTTGGGTAGCAAATACATTTGTACAGTCTGGATGTGTAGTGTATTATATGTTGGAGACGTTTTTCTGCGATGGGTTTGTTTAGGAACGGAAAGAATATCATGTTAGTAATGTCTAGCTTAACCTGGGACAATAATGGGAACAGGTCTTTTAACAGCCTGTTCGTCATCGTTCTCGTAGTCTGCTGTGGTAATGTTTATGGTGTGATCGTTGTTCAGGTCATTCAAGGTAGTAATGAACCAGCATAGGACTGACGTCGTTCCACAATTCTTCTATCACCATACATAACAGTTATTATATTATACTTCAGTATTACCATGCACTTAACATGCTCTGCTTCATGCAATACATCTATTATTATCTAACTTTTCTTCATCAAATGTTTCTCTTAACACACTTCTCTAATAGAGTCATTTAGCTTTTCACTTTTTTATTTTAAATTCTGTTATATACCATTCTTAATATAGTACTCTACCCCAGTTATCATGTTATTCCCTTCTTAATACTGTACTCTGCATCATGATGTGTGATGTAGAGTACACTCACATAAAACACTCTACTCTGACACTCTAAACTATATTTCTCTTACTGCCACTATTTTACCTCAATCATCATTCTGTCTTCTTCATAACACTTATCTGCCTATATCATGTTATTATTCTTTTGGTACAGTTCACCACTACAATTATCATGCTATTCATCATGAATGTGGTTGTCAGCAATAGTAGTCTCGTTATAGTCCTCATTCATTTAATGGTATACAAAGACACGTGAGTAAACACTAAGACATATTTATTAGAGAACGTATCTGTGCTGGGATCTTGATTCTTTCTAACATGCTGAATATATATGTACAATGTTCGCTAAGACCGGGGTCCTGGCACGAGTCCTAACTTACACAGGTTATAAACACCATATATATATACATATATATATATATATATATATGCGGAGTGGGGTGTTAGTGACACATGGTGACCTGAAGGGTGAGGTGTGAGTGACACATGGTGACCTGAAGAGTAAGGTGTGAGTGATACATGGTGACCTGAAGAGTAAGGTGTGAGTGACACATGGTGACCTGAAGAGTGTGGTGTGAGTGACACATGGTGACCTGAAGAGTGAGGTGTGAGTGACACATGGTGACCTGAAGGGTGAGGTGTGAGTGACACATGGTGGCCTGAAGGGTGAGGTGTGAGTGACACATGGTGACCTGAAGAGTAAGGTGTGAGTGACACATGGTGACCTGAAGAGTAAGGTGTGAGTGACACATGGTGACCTGAAGAGTGAGGTGTGAGTGACACATGGTGGCCTGAAGGGTGAGGTGTGAGTGACACATGGTGACCTGAAGAGTGAGGTGTGAGTGACACATGGTGGCCTGAAGGGTGAGGTGTGAGTGACACATGGTAACCTGAAGAGTGAGGTGTGAGTGACACATGGTGGCCTGAAGGGTGAGGTGTGAGTGACACATGGTGACCTGAAGAGTGAGGTGTGAGTGACACATGGTGACCTGAAGAGTGAGGTGTGAGTGACACATGGTGACCTGAAGAGTGAGGTGTGAGTGACACATGGTGGCCTGAAGGGTGAGGTGTGAGTGACACATGGTAACCTGAAGAGTGAGGTGTGAGTGACACATGGTGGCCTGAAGGGTGAGGTGTGAGTGACACATGGTAACCTGAAGAGTGAGGTGTGAGTGACACATGGTAACCTGAAGAGTGAGGTGTGAGTGACACATGGTGACCTGAAGAGTAAGGTGTGAGTGACACATGGTGACCTGAAGAGTGTGGTGTGAGTGACACATGGTGACCTGAAGAGTGAGGTGTGAGTGACACATGGTGGCCTGAAGGGTGAGGTGTGAGTGACACATGGTAACCTGAAGAGTGAGGTGTGAGTGACACATGGTGACCTGAAGAGTGAGGTGTGAGTGACACATGGTGACCTGAAGAGTGAGGTGTGAGTGACACATGGTGACCTGAAGAGTGAGGTGTGAGTGACACATGGTGACCTGAAGAGTAAGGTGTGAGTGACACATGGTGACCTGAAGAGTAAGGTGTGAGTGACACATGGTGACCTGAAGAGTAAGGTGTGAGTGACACATGGTGACCTGAAGAGTGTGGTGTGAGTGACACATGGTGACCTGAAGAGTGAGGTGTGATTGACACATGGTGACCTGAAGAGTAAGGTGTGAGTGACACATGGTGACCTGAAGAGTTAGATGTGAGTGACACATGGTGACCTGAAGAGTAAGGTGTGAGTGACACATGGTGACCTGAAGAGTTAGATGTGAGTGACACATGGTGACCTGAAGAGTAGGTGTGAGTGACACATGGTGACCTGAAGGGTGAGGTGTGAGTGACACATGGTGGCCTGAAGGGTGAGGTGTGAGTGACACATGGTGACCTGAAGAGTGAGGTGTGAGTGACACATGGTGACCTGAAGAGTGAGGTGTGAGTGACACATGGTGGCCTGAAGGGTGAGGTGTGAGTGACACATGGTGACCTGAAGAGTGAGGTGTGAGTGACACATGGTGGCCTGAAGGGTGAGGTGTGAGTGACACATGGTGACCTGAAGAGTGAGGTGTGAGTGACACATGGTGACCTGAAGGGTGAGGTGTGAGTGACACATGGTGACCTGAAGAGTGAGGTGTGAGTGACACATGGTGACCTGAAGAGTGAGGTGTGAGTGACACATGGTGACCTGAAGAGTGAGGTGTGAGTGACACATGGTGACCTGAAGAGTGAGGTGTGAGTGACACATGGTGGCCTGAAGAGTGAGGTGTGAGTGACACATGGTAACCTGAAGAGTGAGGTGTGAGTGACACATGGTGACCTGAAGAGTGAGGTGTGAGTGACACATGGTGACCTGAAGAGTGAGGTGTGAGTGACACATGGTGACCTGAAGAGTGAGGTGTGAGTGACACATGGTGGCCTGAAGGGTCATGTTATACTACTGTCACTGTATTACCTCGAGTTTACCTGGAGAGAGTTCCGGGGGTCAACGGCCCCGCGGCCCGGTCTGTGACCAGGCCTCCTGGTGGATCAGAGCCTGATCAACCAGGCTGTTGTCTCAGTCATCATGTTATACTCTTGTTTATATAATATTCTGCTTCAGACATTATGTTATATTTCTTTTATTAACCATCTCTGCATTATTGAACATATCACATAATAGTATACTCCTCTATATTCATCATGTCTTATTCTCCTCAATATTACACTCATTTTTCTTACAATACTCCTCTTACACCGTCTCAGATCGTCATGTTAGTCTGTAATGCTGTATTCTTAATGCCGTACACCGTCTCAGATCGTCATGTTAGTCTGTAATGCTGTATTCTTAATGCCGTACACCGTCTCAGATCGTATTGATGTACATAGCCTATGTTAGGTCCTTAAATGATTATGCTGCTCACATTCTGATACTACTTAGAGAAAGTTCTCTCCGACCCTTGGAGTTAATGCAAAATGAAGCTCTCAGAATTATTCTTGGGTGTCCCAAATCTACAAAGGTTCTTAATATGAGGAAGGAGCTTGGTATTTCTTGCATCAGTGATAGGATTATTGAGACTAGCACTGTACTCGGTATTAGAATGTTAAGAAATGAACCAGACACTGTCACTAAGAATCTTACTGTCTAGAAATACACACAGATCTAAATGGATTGTGAAAACGTGCAATTACATTAAGTTTTATAACCTGCATGAACTGTATCACTGTAGGCAACAAGAGCATTTCACCCCTCCATGGAAGATGTGTTCATTTAATATCACGTCCCTCCCAAGAAGCTCATTGCTAGTAATCCCTTCCTTAAATCTCTTGTTAGAGCAACTGCTCAAGAAGAAATTTCTCACCTAGCTGGTAGTAACAAGTTATCACAAGTTATATACACTGATGGATCTAAACAGGAGTCTTCTGGCAGGGCTGCATCTGCTCTTGTTGCCACCTCCCTAGTTAAGAACCATAATAAATTTGTTGAGTTAGGCATAAGAATTAACAACTGGCGTCTACACTGCAAACTGAATTGTTTGCAATCCTAATGGTGCTAAAGCTAACTTACGACACTGAGCTTGACTCTATCATCATTACTGACTCTATGTCATCATTGAAGGCTCTTGACTCATATAATGACTCCAACAAGATGCTCATTGGAGAAGCCAGGTATAGATACTCAAAAATTAGGGACAAAGGAATTAATGTACAATTGCTATGGATCCCATCACACATTGGATTACTCCTTCATGATAAAGTTGATATGTTAGCCAAGAAGAGTACCCACAAGGAGAATGTAGAATATAACTTTGGTATAACTGTGTCTAGCATTAGGAATAATATTAGGAGAGAAGTAAATAATGAAAATGAATGTTATAGGAATGTAGTTAGAAGCCTGAGTAGATCTATAACCCACTATGATAACATGAACGTAGATAAGTATGTTTATGGAGCAACTTGCAATGTGAACAGACTGACTGATGTTGTAGTGGCCAGGCTTAGGCTTGGTTACAAGTACTTCTGGCAGTTTGGGAGACACACAGATGATGATCAAACTAAATGTAAATTATGTGATCAGGCATATGGTCACTGTCTTGAACACTATGTGCTTAATTGTCCACTTATTGAGGAATACAGAGACAGACAGTATAATAACCTATGTGACATGTCAAGATATCTTATTAATGAAAATAAGATACCAGATATACTAAGAAAATTTCCTAAATTTGCTTGTAACAGATAAGTGAACTATAGATATGTAGATATAAATCCATATGTACACCTGTTAACGTTTTAGGGGCCTAGTTCCTAGGCCTTTTGTGTATCCACATTCTCTCGCGCTACCGTCCACAGGATGGATATGGGGTGCACAATATACTAGCCACTTCGGTGGCAAAATCTAAAATAAAACTATTTATCTAAGGACCATGTCACCCTCATCTATATTCTTCTATATACAGTAATTTGCCTGATATATCATTCTATCCACATTTTAATGCTACACTTTTATCATACTAGTATCATACTAATACTGCAATATGCCTCAGTCATCATGCTGTTCTCATCAGTTATCATCTCATATTACTCTAAATATCTCAGCTCATCGTGTTATACTTCTCTTAAAACCTTAATGTATCCGTCTCTTCCCACAACTATAGAAGGTCTCAAGGAAGATGTATCCTAACACCTGAGAAAGCTCCTGGGACTCTTGAAAGAGACAACAGAGTCACAGCTGCTGCCGTTGATACTGTCACAGAAGTGATATTTATAACGCCTTGCTACTGTCCGAGTCATAACTCAGCGGTACAACATTGGCTCTGTTATTTATAGACAAAACTGTTGGTGTATGTGTATATTCTTTTGTTAAATAATTGATAATTGGTCATTATAATGTTTACCGGCTATATTGAATTGAAGGATATGTAAACAGCTGTACAGTACCATGAAAGTGCATGGTGCTATGGGATTGTCATTAGTGGCCCGGTGGCCTGGTGGCTAAGGCTCCCGCTTCACACACGGAGGGCCCGGGTTCGATTCCTGGCGGGTGAAAACATTTCGACACGTTTCCTTACACCTGTTGTCCTGTTCACCTAGCAGCAAATAGGTACCTGGGTGTTAGTCGACTGGTGTGGGTAGCATCCTGGGGGACAAGATTAAGGACCCCAATGAAAATAAGTTAGACAGTCCTCGATGACGCACTGACTTTCTTGGGTTATCCTGGGTGGCTACCCTCCGGGGTTAAAAATCCGAACGAAATCTTATCTTATCTTATCTTATCACTTAGTGTGACCATCATTTAGTGCCACTATGGCAACCAGGACATAGAAGGGCCGAGTTATTTTTAAAATCTTCTTACTATTTGTTTTACGGTTCAGTATAACATGCTAGAACAACGGTCCGTTCTTGTGTTCATTCAAATAAATATTTAAGAATATAAATTGAGTTTAACAAAAAAATATTTTGCAATTAAAATATATTTCCAAAAACATTAAAAAATCTTTAACAAAATACATTAGATTTTCAAAAATACTATAATAACAAAACACAAATAAAATTTCCTTTATTTATTGTTACTATTATTATTATTATTATTATTATTATTATTATTATTATTATTATTATTATTAATATTATTATTATTAATATATTAAATAGTTAATATTTATCACATAATGTAGGTGATTGATATTTAACTTGGTTGTTTCAGTAAATGGTCAAGCATCGTTCATACTTCAGGACTTATATACTGAATCAGGTGAGAACATCACTATTATATACTGAATCAGGTGAGAACATCACTATTATATACTGAATCAGGTGAGAACATCAGTATTATATACTGAATCAGGTGAGAACATCACTTTTATATACTGAATCAGGTGAGAACATCACTTTTATATACTGAATCAGGTGAGAACATCACTATTATATACTGAATCAGGTGAGAACATCACTATTATATACTGAATCAGGTGAGAACATCACTATTATATACTGAATCAGGTGAGAACATCACTATTATATACTGAATCAGGTGAGAACATCACTATTATATACTGAATCAGGTGAGAACATCACTATTATATACTGAATCAGGTGAGAACATCACTATTATATACTGAATCAGGTGAGAACATCACTATTATATACTGAATCAGGTGAGAACATCACTATTATATACTGAATCAGGTGAGAACATCACTATTATATACTGAATCAGGTGAGAACATCACTATTATATACTGAATCAGGTGAGAACATCACTATTATATACTGAATCAGGTGAGAACATCACTATTATATACTGAATCAGGTGAGAACATCACTATTATATACTGAATCAGGTGAGAACATCACTATTATATACTGAATCAGGTGAGAACATCACTATTATATACTGAATCAGGTGAGAACATCACTATTATATACTGAATCAGGTGAGAACATCACTATTATATACTGAATCAGGTGAGAACATCACTATTATATACTGAATCAGGTGAGAACATCACTATTATATACTGAATCAGGTGAGAACATCACTATTATATACTGAATCAGGTGAGAACATCACTATTATATACTGAATCAGGTGAGAACATCACTATTATATACTGAATCAGGTGAGAACATCACTATTATATACTGAATCAGGTGAGAACATCACTATTATATACTGAATCAGGTGAGAACATCACTATTATATACTGAATCAGGTGAGAACATCACTATTATATACTGAATCAGGTGAGAACATCACTATTATATACTGAATCAGGTGAGAACATCACTATTATATACTGAATCAGGTGAGAACATCACTATTATATACTGAATCAGGTGAGAACATCACTATTATATACTGAATCAGGTGAGAACATCACTATTATATACTGAATCAGGTGAGAACATCACTATTATATACTGAATCAGGTGAGAACATCACTATTATATACTGAATCAGGTGAGAACATCACTATTATATACTGAATCAGGTGAGAACATCACTATTATATACTGAATCAGGTGAGAACATCACTATTATATACTGAATCAGGTGAGAAAATCACTATTATATACTGAATCAGGTGAGAACATCACTATTATAACAGGTGAGAACATCACTATTATATACTGAATCAGGTGAGAACATCACTATTATATACTGAATCAGGTGAGAACATCACTATTATATACTGAATCAGGTGAGAACATCACTATTATATACTGAATCAGGTGAGAACATCACTATTATATACTGAATCAGGTGAGAACATCACTATTATATACTGAATCAGGTGAAAACATCACTATTATATACTGAATCAGGTGAAAACATCACTATTATATACTGAATCAGGTGAGAACATCACTATTATATACTGAATCAGGTGAGAACATCACTATTATATACTGAATCAGGTGAGAACATCACTATTATATACTGAATCAGGTGAGAACATCACTATTATATACTGAATCAGGTGAGAACATCACTATTATATACTGAATCAGGTGAGAACATCACTATTATATACTGAATCAGGTGAGAACATCACTATTATATACTGAATCAGGTGAGAACATCACTATTATATACTGAATCAGGTGAGAACATCACTATTATATACTGAATCAGGTGAGAACATCACTATTATATACTGAATCAGGTGAGAACATCACTATTATATACTGAATCAGGTGAGAACATCACTAGTATATACTGAATGAGAACATCACTATTATATACTGAATCAGGTGAGAACATCACTATTATATACTGAATCAGGTGAGAACATCACTATATACTGAATCAGGTGAGAACATCACTATTATATACTGAATCAGGTGAGAACATCACTATTATATACTGAATCAGATGAGAACATCACTATTATATACTGAATCAGGTCATCTATTATATACTGAATCAGGTGAGAACATCACTATTATATACTGAATCAGGTGAGAACATCACTATTATATACTGAATCAGGTGAGAACATCACTATTATATACTGAATCAGGTGAGAACATCACTATTTATATACTGAATCACTGGTGAGAACATCACTATTATATACTGAATCAGGTGAGAACATCACTATTATATACTGAATCAGGTGAGAACATCACTATTATATACTGAATCAGGTGAGAACATCACTATTATATACTGAATCAGGTGAGAACATCACTATTATATACTGAATCAGGTGAGAACATCACTATTATATACTGAATCAGGTGAGAACATCACTATTATATACTGAATCAGGTGAGAACATCACTATTATATACTGAATCAGGTGAGAACATCACTATTATATACTGAATCAGGTGAGAACATCACTATTATATACTGAATCAGGTGAGAACATCACTATTATATACTGAATCAGGTGAGAACATCACTATTATATACTGAATCAGGTGAGAACATCACTATTATATACTGAATCAGGTGAGAACATCACTATTATATACTGAATCAGGTGAGAACATCACTATTATATACTGAATCAGGTGAGAACATCACTATTATATACTGAATCAGGTGAGAACATCACTATTATATACTGAATCAGGTGAGAACATCACTATTATATACTGAATCAGGTGAGAACATCACTATTATATACTGAATCAGGTGAGAACATCACTATTATATACTGAATCAGGTGAGAACATCACTATTATATACTGAATCAGGTGAGAACATCACTATTATATACTGAATCAGGTGAGAACATCACTATTATATACTGAATCAGGTGAGAACATCACTATTATATACTGAATCAGGTGAGAACATCACTATTATATACTGAATCAGGTGAGAACATCACTATTATATACTGAATCAGGTGAGAACATCACTATTATATACTGAATCAGGTGAGAACATCACTATTATATACTGAATCAGGTGAGAACATCACTATTATATACTGAATCAGGTGAGAACATCACTATTATATACTGAATCAGGTGAGAACATCACTATTATATACTGAATCAGGTGAGAACATCACTATTATATACTGAATCAGGTGAGAACATCACTATTATATACTGAATCAGGTGAGAACATCACTATTATATACTGAATCAGGTGAGAACATCACTATTATATACTGAATCAGGTGAGAACATCACTATTATATACTGAATCAGGTGAGAACATCACTATTATATACTGAATCAGGTGAGAACATCACTATTATATACTGAATCAGGTGAGAACATCACTATTATATACTGAATCAGGTGAGAACATCACTATTATATACTGAATCAGGTGAGAACATCACTATTATATACTGAATCAGGTGAGAACATCACTATTATATACTGAATCAGGTGAGAACATCACTATTATATACTGAATCAGGTGAGAACATCACTATTATATACTGAATCAGGTGAGAACATCACTATTATATACTGAATCAGGTGAGAACATCACTATTATATACTGAATCAGGTGAGAACATCACTATTATATACTGAATCAGGTGAGAACATCACTATTATATACTGAATCAGGTGAGAACATCACTATTATATACTGAATCAGGTGAGAACATCACTATTATATACTGAATCAGGTGAGAACATCACTATTATATACTGAATCAGGTGAGAACATCACTATTATATACTGAATCAGGTGAGAACATCACTATTATATACTGAATCAGGTGAGAACATCACTATTATATACTGAATCAGGTGAGAACATCACTATTATATACTGAATCAGGTGAGAACATCACTATTATATACTGAATCAGGTGAGAACATCACTATTATATACTGAATCAGGTGAGAACATCACTATTATATACTGAATCAGGTGAGAACATCACTATTATATACTGAATCAGGTGAGAACATCACTATTATATACTGAATCAGGTGAGAACATCACTATTATATACTGAATCAGGTGAGAACATCACTATTATATACTGAATCAGGTGAGAACATCACTATTATATACTGAATCAGGTGAGAACATCACTATTATATACTGAATCAGGTGAGAACATCACTATTATATACTGAATCAGGTGAGAACATCACTATTATATACTGAATCAGGTGAGAACATCACTATTATATACTGAATCAGGTGAGAACATCACTATTATATACTGAATCAGGTGAGAACATCACTATTATATACTGAATCAGGTGAGAACATCACTATATACTGAATCAGGTGAGAACATCACTATTATATACTGAATCAGGTGAGAACATCACTATTATATACTGAATCAGGTGAGAACATCACTATTATATACTGAATCAGGTGAGAACATCACTATTATATACTGAATCAGGTGAGAACATCACTATTATATACTGAATCAGGTGAGAACATCACTATTATATACTGAATCAGGTGAGAACATCACTATTATATACTGAATCAGGTGAGAACATCACTATTATATAATGAATACTGAATCAGGTGAGAACATCACTATTATATACTGAATCAGGTGAGAGAATCATCACTATTATATACTGAATCAGGTGAGAACATCACTATTATATACTGAATCAGGTGAGAACATCACTATTATATACTGAATCAGGTGAGAACATCACTATTATATACTGAATCAGGTGAGAACATCACATCACTATTAAATACTGAATCAGGTGAGAACATCACTATTATATACTGAATCAGGTGAGAACATCACTACTTATATACTGAATCAGGTGAGAACATCACTATTATATACTGAATCAGGTGAGAACATCACTATTATATACTGAATCAGGTGAGAACATCACTATTATATACTGAATCAGGTGAGAACATCACTATTATATACTGAATCAGGTGAGAACATCACTATTATATACTGAATCAGGTGAGAACATCACTATTATATACTGAATCAGGTGAGAACATCACTACTTATATACTGAATCAGGTGAGAACATCACTATTATATACTGAATCAGGTGAGAACATCACTATTATATACTGAATCAGGTGAGAACATCACTATTATATACTGAATCAGGTGAGAACATCACTATTATATACTGAATCAGGTGAGAACATCACTACTTATATACTGAATCAGGTGAGAACATCACTATTATATACTGAATCAGGTGAGAACATCACTACTTATATACTGAATCAGGTGAGAACATCACTATTATATACTGAATCAGGTGAGAACATCACTATTATATACTGAATCAGGTGAGAACATCACTATTATATACTGAATCAGGTGAGAACATCACTATTATATACTGAATCAGGTGAGAACATCACTATTATATACTGAATCAGGTGAGAACATCACTATTATATACTGAATCAGGTGAGAACATCACTATTATATACTGAATCAGGTGAGAACATCACTATTATATACTGAATCAGGTGAGAACATCACTATTATATACTGAATCAGGAATGAGAACATCACTATTATATACTGAATCAGGTGAGAACATCACTATCAGGTGAGAACATTATATACTGAATCAGGTGAGAACATCACTATTGTATACTGAATCAGGTGAGAACATCACTATTATATACTGAATCAGGTGAGAACATCACATCACTATTATATACTGAATCAGGTGAGAACATCACTATTATATACTGAATCAGGTGAGAACATCACTATTATATACTGAATCAGGTGAGAACATCACTATTATATACTGAATCAGGTGAGAACATCACTATTATATACTGAATCAGGTGAGAACATCACTATTATATACTGAATCAGGTGAGAACATCACTACTTATATACTGAATCAGGTGAGAACATCACTATTATATACTGAATCAGGTGAGAACATCACTATTACTTATATACTGAATCAGGTGAGAACATCACTATTATATACTGAATCAGGTGAGAACATCACTACTTATATACTGAATCAGGTGAGAACATCACTATTATATACTGAATCAGGTGAGAACATCACTATTATATACTGAATCAGGTGAGAACATCACTACTTATATACTGAATCAGGTGAGAACATCACTATTATATACTGAATCAGGTGAGAACATCACTATTATATACTGAATCAGGTGAGAACATCACTATTATATACTGAATCAGGTGAGAACATCACTACTTATATACTGAATCAGGTGAGAACATCACTATTATATACTGAATCAGGTGAGAACATCACTATTATATACTGAATCAGGTGAGAACATCACTATTATATACTGAATCAGGTGAGAACATCACTATTATATACTGAATCAGGTGAGAACATCACTATTATATACTGAATCAGGTGAGAACATCACTATTATATACTGAATCAGGTGAGAACATCACTATTATATACTGAATCAGGTGAGAACATCACTATTATATACTGAATCAGGTGAGAACATCACTATTATATACTGAATCAGGTGAGAACATCACTACTTATATACTGAATCAGGTGAGAACATCACTATTATATACTGAATCAGGTGAGAACATCACTACTTATATACTGAATCAGGTGAGAACATCACTATTATATACTGAATCAGGTGAGAACATCACTACTTATATACTGAATCAGGTGAGAACATCACTACTTATATACTGAATCAGGTGAGAACATCACTACTTATATACTGAATCAGGTGAGAACATCACTATTATATACTGAATCAGGTGAGAACATCACTATTATATACTGAATCAGGTGAGAACATCACTACTTATATACTGAATCAGGTGAGAACATCACTATTATATACTGAATCAGGTGAGAACATCACTATTATATACTGAATCAGGTGAGAACATCATTATTATATACTGAATCAGGTATCACATCACTTTATATACTGAATCAGGTGAGAACATCACTTTTATATACTGAATCAGGTGAGAACATCACTATTATATACTGAATCAGGTGAGAACATCACTATTATATACTGAATCAGGTGAGAACATCACTACTTATATACTGAATCAGGTGAGAACATCACTATTATATACTGAATCAGGTGAGAACATCATTACTTATATACTGAATCAGGTGAGAACATCACTATTATATACTGAATCAGGTGAGAACATCACTATTATATACTGAATCAGGTGAGAACATCACTATTATATACTGAATCAGGTGAGAACATCACTATTATATACTGAATCAGGTGAGAACATCACTATTATATACTGAATCAGGTGAGATCACTATTATATACTGAATCAGGTGAGAACATCACTATTATATACTGAATCAGGTGAGAACATCACTATTATATACTGAATCAGGTGAGAACATCACTATTATATACTGAATCAGGTGAGAACATCACTATTATATACTGAATCAGGTGAGAACATCACTACTTATATACTGAATCAGGTGAGAACATCACTACTTATATACTGAATCAGGTGAGAACATCACTATTATATACTGAATCAGGTGAGAACATCACTATTATATACTGAATCAGGTGAGAACATCACTACTTATATACTGAATCAGGTGAGAACATCACTATTATATACTGAATCAGGTGAGAACATCACTATTATATACTGAATCAGGTGAGAACATCACTATTATATACTGAATCAGGTGAGAACATCACTATTATATACTGAATCAGGTGAGAACATCACTATTATATACTGAATCAGGTGAGAACATCACTATTATATACTGAATCAGGTGAGAACATCACTATTATATACTGAATCAGGTGAGAACATCACTATTATATACTGAATCAGGTGAGAACATCACTATTATATACTGAATCAGGTGAGAACATCACTATTATATACTGAATCAGGTGAGAACATCACTATTATATACTGAATCAGGTGAGAACATCACTATTATATACTGAATCAGGTGAGAACATCACTATTATATACTGAATCAGGTGAGAACATCACTATTATATACTGAATCAGGTGAGAACATCACTATTATATACCGAATCAGGTGAGAATATCACTATTATATACTGAATCAGGTGAGAACATCACTATTATATACTGAATCAGGTGAGAACATCACTATTATATACTGAATCAGGTGAGAACATCACTATTATATACTGAATCAGGTGAGAACATCACTATTATATACTGAATCAGGTGAGAACATCACTATTATATACTGAATCAGGTGAGAACATCACAACATTGATAATTTTCCATTTACTACTTAACAATTAAATTTATCTTTCATTTATTTGACATTCGGTTAATTTTTTCCACAGATCTCACTGAACTTCAGCAAGTTTTTCCACAGATCTCACTGAACTTCAGCAAGTTTTTCCACAGATCTCACTGAACTTCAGCAAGTTTTTCCACAGATCTCACTGAACTTCAGCAAGTTTTTCCACAGATCTCACTGATCTCACTGAACTTCAGCAAGTTTTTCCACAGATCTCACTGAACTTCAGCAAGTTTTTCCACAGATCTCACTGAACTTCAGCAAGTTTTTCCACAGATCTCACTGAACTTCAGCAAGTTTTTCCACAGATCTCACTGAACTTCAGCAAGTTTTTCCACAGATCTCACTGAACTTCAGCAAGTTTTTCCACAGATCTCACTGAACTTCAGCAAGTTTTCAGTGTCTCAATATTCTCTCTGAATTTTTATGACATTTAAAATTCTTCAAAAAGAAAAATGATGGTTGTCTTTAAGTCGACCTTGATAAAAATTCCAATGACTCCAATAATTCCGAAAAAATTGTTCCTTTGATATATTTGGACGTAGGAAAGTCTAGTAAACTATTTCAGCCATGATAGTAAGATGTGTCAGCCATTATATATTGAAGCCATTCAGGAGAGGTACACAACTAGTTTTGTATACCTAATGAAATGAGAATCAAAATTTCTGACTATTTTACAAAAAATATGCACCAACCCACTTGAATTTTACTCTCCGTTGTCATCAACTTATAATGTTTTGTGTCTGTTAAGCTGCTGAGGATTTTTAAAACTATCTGACTCATTCACTGATGATGGGAAAGGGTTCAATTTTTGTCAATGGTTCGTGCATCTGCCAGATGTTCCAAGAATCTAGTCCTCATTACCGTACACAACACTTCAAAAATTTTATTTGATTGGATGTTGGATTCTCGAGTTATGAGTAAAATAAAACCTTGAAGCTGGAAGATAAAACCTGGAAGCTGGAAGATAAAACCTTGAAGCTGGAAGATAAAACCTGGAAGCTGGAAGATAAAACCTGGAAGCTGGAAGATAAAACCTGGAAGCTGGAAGATAAAACCTGGAAGCTGGAAGATAAAACCTGGAAGCTGGAAGATAAAACCTTGAAGCTGGAAGATAAAACCTGGAAGCTGGAAGATAAAACCTGGAAGCTGGAAGATAAAACCTTGAAGCTGGAAGATAAAACCTGGAAGCTGGAAGATAAAACCTTGAAGCTGGAAGATAAAACCTGGAAGCTGGAAGATAAAACCTGGAAGATAAAACCTGGAAGCTGATAAAACCTAAAACCTGGAAGCTGGAAGATAAAACCTTGAAGCTGGAAGATAAAACCTGGAAGCTGGAAGATAAAACCTGGAAGCTGGAAGATAAAACCTGGAAGCTGGAAGATAAAACCTGGAAGCTGGAAGATAAAACCTGGAAGGAAGCTGGAAGATAAAACCTGGAAGGAAGCTGGAAGATAAAACCTGGAAGCTGGAAGATAAAACCTGGAAGCTGGAAGATAAAACCTGGAAGATAAAACCTGGAAGCTGGAAGCTGGAAGATAAAACCTGGAAGCTGGAAGATAAAACCTGGAAGCTGGAAGATAAAACCTGGAAGCTGGAAGATAAAACCTGGAAGCTGGAAGATAAAACCTGGAAGCTGGAAGATAAAACCTGGAAGCTGGAAGATAAAACCTTGAAGCTGGAAGATAAAACCTGGAAGCTGGAAGATAAAACCTGGAAGCTGGAAGATAAAACCTGGAAGATGGAAGATAAAACCTGGAAGCTGGAAGATAAAACCTTGAAGCTGGAAGATAAAACCTGGAAGCTGGAAGATAAAACCTGGAAGCTGGAAAATAAGACCTGGAAGCTGGAAGATAAAACCTGGAAGCTGGAAGATAAAACCTGGAAGCTGGAAGATAAAACCTGGAAGCTGGAAGATAAAACCTGGAAGCTGGAAGATAAAACCTGGAAGCTGGAAGATAAAAGAGCTGGAAGATAAAACCTGGAAGCTGGAAGATAAAACCTGGAAGCTGGAAGATAAAACCTGGAAGCTGGAAGATAAAACCTGGAAGCTGGAAGATAAAACCTGGAAGCTGGAAGATAAAACCTGGAAGCTGGAAGATAAAACCTGGAAGCTGGAAGATAAAACCTGGAAGCTGGAAGATAAAACCTGGAAGCTGGAAGATAAAACCTAAAAGCTGGAAGATAAAACCTGGAAGCTGGAAGATAAAACCTGGAAGCTGGAAGATAAAACCTGGAAGCTGGAAGATAAAACCTGGAAGCTGGAAGATAAAACCTGGAAGCTGGAAGATAAAACCTGGAAGCTGGAAGATAAAACCTGGAAGCTGGAAGATAAAACCTGGAAGCTGGAAGATAAAACCTGGAAGCTGGAAGATAAAACCTGGAAGCTGGAAGATAAAACCTGGAAGCTGGAAGATAAAACCTGGAAGCTGGAAGATAAAACCTGGAAGCTGGAAGATAAAACCTGGAAGCTGGAAGATAAAACCTGGAAGCTGGAAGATAAAACCTGGAAGCTGGAAGATAAAACCTGGAAGCTGGAAGATAAAACCTGGAAGCTGGAAGATAAAACCTGGAAGCTGGAAGATAAAACCTGGAAGCTGGAAGATAAAACCTGGAAGCTGGAAGATAAAACCTGGAAGCTGGAAGATAAAACCTGGAAGCTGGAAGATAAAACCTGGAAGCTGGAAGATAAAACCTGGAAGCTGGAAGATAAAACCTGGAAGCTGGAAGATAAAACCTGGAAGCTGGAAGATAAAACCTGGAAGCTGGAAGATAAAACCTGGAAGCTGGAAGATAAAACCTGGAAGCTGGAAGATAAAACCTGGAAGCTGGAAGATAAAACCTGGAAGCTGGAAGATAAAACCTGGAAGCTGGAAGATAAAACCTGGAAGCTGGAAGATAAAACCTGGAAGCTGGAAGATAAAACCTGGAAGCTGGAAGATAAAACCTGGAAGCTGGAAGATAAAACCTGGAAGCTGGAAGATAAAACCTGGAAGCTGGAAGATAAAACCTGGAAGCTGGAAGATAAAACCTGGAAGCTGGAAGATAAAACCTGGAAGCTGGAAGATAAAACCTGGAAGCTGGAAGATAAAACCTGGAAGCTGGAAGATAAAACCTGGAAGCTGGAAGATAAAACCTGGAAGCTGGAAGATAAAACCTGGAAGCTGGAAGATAAAACCTGGAAGCTGGAAGATAAAACCTGGAAGCTGGAAGATAAAACCTGGAAGCTGGAAGATAAAACCTGGAAGCTGGAAGATAAAACCTGGAAGCTGGAAGATAAAACCTGGAAGCTGGAAGATAAAACCTGGAAGCTGGAAGATAAAACCTGGAAGCTGGAAGATAAAACCTGGAAGCTGAAGATAAAAGAAGCTAAAACCTGGAAGCTGGAAGATAAAACCTGGAAGCTGGAAGATAAAAAACCTGGAAGCTGGAAGATAAAACCTGGAAGCTGGAAGATAAAACCTGGAAGCTGGAAGATAAAACCTGGAAGCTGGAAGATAAAACCTGGAAGCTGGAAGATAAAACCTGGAAGCTGGAAGATAAAACCTGGAAGCTGGAAGATAAAACCTGGAAGCTGGAAGATAAAACCTGGAAGCTGGAAGATAAAACCTGGAAGCTAGAAGATAAAACCTGGAAGCTGGAAGATAAAACCTGGAAGCTGGAAGATAAAACCTGGAAGCTGGAAGATAAAACCTAAAAGCTGGAAGATAAAACCTGGAAGCTGGAAGATAAAACCTGGAAGCTGGAAGATAAAACCTGGAAGCTGGAAGATAAAACCTAAAAGCTGGAAGATAAAACCTGGAAGCTGGAAGATAAAACCTGGAAGCTGGAAGATAAAACCTGGAAGCTGGAAGATAAAACCTGGAAGCTGGAAGATAAAACCTGGAAGCGGGAAGATAAAACCTGGAAGATAAAACCTGGAAGCTGGAAGATAAAACTGGAAGCTGAAGAAGCTGGAAGATAAAACCTGGAAGCTGGAAGCTGGAAGATAAAACCTGGAAGTTGGAAGATAAAACCTGGAAGCTGGAAGATAAAACCTGGAAGAAGAAGCTGGAAGATAAAACCTGGAAGGAAGATAAAACCTGGAAGCTGGAAGATAAAACCCTGGAAGATAAAACCTGGAAGGAAGATAAAACCTGGAAGCTGGAAGATAAAACCTGGAAGCTGGAAGATAAAACCTGGAAGCTGGAAGATAAAACCTGGAAGCTGGAAGATAAAACCTGGAAGCTGGAAGATAAAACCTGGAAGCTGGAAGATAAAACCTGGAAGCTGGAAGATAAAACCTGGAAGCTGGAAGATAAAACCTGGAAGCTGGAAGATAAAACCTGGAAGCTGGAAGATAAAACCTGGAAGCTGGAAGATAAAACCTGGAAGCTGGAAGATAAAACCTGGAAGCTGGAAGATAAAACCTGGAAGCTGGAAGATAAAACCTGGAAGCTGGAAGATAAAACCTGGAAGCTGGAAGATAAAACCTGGAAGCTGGAAGATAAAACCTGGAAGCTGGAAGATAAAACCTGGAAGCTGGAAGATAAAACCTGGAAGCTGGAAGATAAAACCTGGAAGCTGGAAGATAAAACCTGGAAGCTGGAAGATAAAACCTGGAAGCTGGAAGATAAAACCTTGAAGCTGGAAGATAAAACCTGGAAGCTGGAAGATAAAACCTGGAAGCTGGAAGATAAAACCTGGAAGCTGGAAGATAAAACCTGGAAGCTGGAAGATAAAACCTGGAAGCTGGAAGATAAAACCTGGAAGCTGGAAGATAAAACCTGGAAGCTGGAAGATAAACCTGGAAGCTTGAAGATAAAACCTGGAAGCTGGAAGATAAAACCTGGAAGCTGGAAGATAAAACCTGGAAGCTGGAAGATAAAAGAAGCTAAAACCTGGAAGCTGGAAGATAAAACCTGGAAGCTGGAAGATAAAACCTGGAAGCTGGAAGATAAAACCTGGAAGCTGGAAGATAAAACCTGGAAGCTGGAAGATAAAACCTTGAAGCTGGAAGATAAAACCTGGAAGCTGGAAGATAAAACCTGGAAGCTGGAAGATAAAACCTGGAAGCTGGAAGATAAAACCTGGAAGCTGGAAGATAAAACCTGGAAGCTGGAAGATAAAACCTGGAAGCTGGAAGATAAAACCTGGAAGCTGGAAGCTGGAAGATAAAACCTGGAAGCTGGAAGATAAAACCTGGAAGCTGGAAGATAAAACCTGGAAGCTGGAAGATAAAACCTGGAAGCTGGAAGATAAAACCTGGAAGCTGGAAGATAAAACCTGGAAGCTGGAAGATAAAACCTGGAACCTGGAAGCTGGAAGATAAAACCTGGAAGCTGGAAGATAAAACCTGGAAGATAAAACCTGGAAGCTGGAAGATAAAACCTGGAAGCTGGAAGATAAAACCTGGAAGCTGGAAGATAAAACCTGGAAGCTGGAAGATAAAACCTGGAAGCTGGAAGATAAAACCTGGAAGCTGGAAGATAAAACCTGGAAGCTGGAAGATAAAACCTGGAAGCTGGAAGATAAAACCTGGAAGCTGGAAGATAAAACCTGGAAGCTGGAAGATAAAACCTGGAAGCTGGAAGATAAAACCTGGAAGCTGGAAGATAAAACCTGGAAGCTGGAAGATAAAACCTGGAAGCTGGAAGATAAAACCTGGAAGCTGGAAGATAAAACCTGGAAGCTGGAAGATAAAACCTGGAAGCTGGAAGATAAAACCTGGAAGCTGGAAGATAAAACCTGGAAGCTGGAAGATGGAAGATAAAACCTGGAAGCTGGAAGATAAAACCTGGAAGCTGGAAGATAAAACCTGGAAGCTGGAAGATAAAACCTGGAAGCTGGAAGATAAAACCTGGAAGCTGGAAGATAAAACCTGGAAGCTGGAAGATAAAACCTGGAAGCTGGAAGATAAAACCTGGAAGCTGGAAGATAAAACCTGGAAGCTGGAAGATAAAACCTGGAAGCTGGAAGATAAAACCTGGAAGCTGGAAGATAAAACCTGGAAGCTGGAAGATAAAACCTGGAAGCTGGAAGATAAAACCTGGAAGCTGGAAGATAAAACCTGGAAGCTGGAAGATAAAACCTGGAAGCTGGAAGATAAAACCTGGAAGCTGGAAGATAAAACCTGGAAGCTGGAAGATAAAACCTGGAAGCTGGAAGATAAAACCTGGAAGCTGGAAGATAAAACCTGGAAGCTGGAAGATAAAACCTGGAAGCTGGAAGATAAAACCTGGAAGCTGGAAGATAAAACCTGGAAGCTGGAAGATAAAACCTGGAAGCTGGAAGGAAGCTGGAAGATAAAACCTGGAAGCTGGAAGATAAAACCTGGAAGCTGAAAGATAAAACCTGGAAGCTGGAAGATAAAACCTGGAAACTGGAAGATAAAACCTGGAAGCTGGAAGATAAAACCTGGAAGCTGGAAGATAAAACCTGGAAGCTGGAAGATAAAATCTGGAAGCTGGAAGATGGAAGCTGGAAGATAAAACCTGGAAGCTGGAAGCTGGAAGATAAAACCTGGAAGATAAAACCTGGAAGCTGGAAGACAAAACCTGGAAGCTGGAAGATAAAACCTGGAAGCTGGAAGATAAAACCTGGAAGCTGGAAGATAAAACTGGAAGCTGGAAGCTGGAAGATAAAACCTGGAAGCTGGAAGATAAAACCTGGAAGCTGGAAGATAAAACCTGGAAGCTGGAAGATAAAACCTGGAAGCTGGAAGATAAAACCTGGAAGCTGGAAGATAAAACCTGGAAGCTGGAAGATAAAACCTGGAAGCTGGAAGATAAAACCTGGAAGCTGGAAGATAAAACCTGGAAGCTGGAAGATAAAACCTGGAAGCTGGAAGATAAAACCTGGAAGCTGGAAGATAAAACCTGGAAGAGATAAAACCTGGAAGCTGGAAGATAAAACCTGGAAACTGGAAGATAAAACCTGGAAGCTGGAAGATAAAACCTGGAAGCTGGAAGATAAAACCTGGAAGCTGGAAGATAAAATCTGGAAGCTAGAAGATAAAACCTGGAAGCTGGAAGATAAAACCTGGAAGCTGGAAGATAAAACCTGGAAGCTGGAAGATAAAACCTGGAAGATAAATCCTGGAAGCTGGAAGATAAAACCTTGAAGCTGGAAGATAAAACCTGGAAGCTGGAAGATAAAACCTGGAAGCTGGAAGATAAAACCTGGAAGCTGGAAGATAAAACCTGGAAGCTGGAAGATAAAACCTGGAAGCTGGAAGATAAAACCTGGAAGCTGGAAGATAAAACCTGGAAGCTGGAAGATAAAACCTGGAAGCTGGAAGATAAAACCTGGAAGCTGGAAGATAAAACCTGGAAGCTGGAAGATAAAACCTGGAAGCTGGAAGACAAAACCTGGAAGCTGGAAGATAAAACCTGGAAGCTGGAAGATAAAACCTGGAAGCTGGAAGATAAAATCTGGAAGCTGGAAGATAAAACCTGGAAGCTGGAAGATAAAACCTGGAAGCTGGAAGACAAAACCTGGAAGCTCGAAGATAAAACCTGGAAGCTGGAAGATAAAACCTAGAAGCTGGAAGATAAAACCTGGAAGCTGGAAGACAAAACCTGGAAGCTGGAAGATAAAATCTGGAAGCTGGAAGATAAAACCTGGAAGCTGGAAGATAAAACCTGGAAGCTGGAAGACAAAACCTGGAAGCTCGAAGATAAAACCTGGAAGCTGGAAGATAAAACCTAGAAGCTGGAAGATAAAACCTGGAAGCTGGAAGACAAAACCTGGAAGCTGGAAGACAAAACCTGGAAGCTCGAAGATAAAACCTGGAAGCTGGAAGATAAAACCTAGAAGCTGGAAGATAAAACCTGGAAGCTGGAAGACAAAACCTGGAAGCTCGAAGATAAAACCTGGAAGCTGGAAGATAAAACCTGGAAGCTGGAAAATAAAACCTGGAAGCTGGAAGATAATAAAATCCACGTAAATTCTCCCATTCGGGAATATTTAAGTTCACTCAGCCACTTAAAAACTTTCCTTCCAAAATACGTAAGTAACAATATTAATTTCCCTTCTCAAACTAAACTTTGCCTCGTCTTATCAACTTCAAAACTGTATAGTTGATACATTCTATAAGAACTTTGACACATTGTTTAGAATATTAATTCTAAAAATTTTAAATTTTAATAAAATTATTTAAAACAAAAAATTGGAATCTTTGGAACAAGAATTTCTACAAGAAAATAATTATTTTGACAAATTTCAAACTTTCGGTGATAATAACTAAAATAAAATTTAACTTTCATTTCGAGATCTAAATTATAAATTGGTGAAGGTTCAGGTGGAACACTTGGGTATGATCTTTGGGTATGTTTTTTGTGGGTTCAGTCAGATTCATACTGATGAAGTGGCTGTGTGGCGACGAGTTTCCTTATTAATGATACCCAAGTGTTGTACGTGAGTCTAATTTATCAACTTGTTGGTTCTCTGAGCCATTCATCTACAACTGCTTTAATGATGACAGTAGCATCAATGAGAAGAGTTGCATCAATGACGAGAATTGCATCAATGACAAGAGTAGCAGCAATAACATGAGCAGCATCATTGATAAGAGCAGCATCACTGATAAGAATAGCATCAATGGCAAGAGTAGCATCAATGACTAGAGGAGCATCAATGGCCAGAGTAGCATCAATTATAAGTGTAGGATCAATGGAAAAATGTAGCATCAATGATAAAATTAGCAGCAATGACAAGAGTAGCATCAATGACAAGAGCAGCATGACTGTTAAGAACAGCATCAATGACAAGATTAATATCAATGACTACAGGAACATCAATGATAAAAATAGCATCAATGATTAGAGCAGCATCAGTATTAAGAGTAGCGTTGCTGACTAGAGCTGCAGCAGTGACAACAGTAGCAGCAGTGACAACAGTAGCAGCAGTGACAACAGTAGCAGCAGTGACAACAGTAACAGCAGTGACAACAGTAGCAGCAGTGACAACAGTAGCAGCAGTGACAACAGTAACAGCAGTGACAACAGTAGCAGCAGTGACAACAGTAACAGCAGTAACAACAATAACAGCAGTGACAACAATAACAGCAGTGACAACAGTAGCAGCAGTGGCAACAATAACAGCAGTGACAACAGTAGCAGCAGTGACAACAATAACAGCAGTGACGACAATAACAGTAGTGACAACAATAACAGCAGTGACAACAGTAGCAGCAGTGGCAATAACAGCAGTGACAACAGCAGCAGTGACAACAATAACAGCAGTGACAACAATAACAGCAGTGACAACAGTAGAAGCAGTGGCAACAACAGCAGTGACAACAGTAGCAGCAGTGACAATAACAGCAGTGACAACAATAACAGCAGTGACAACAATAACAGCAGTGACAACAATAACAGCAGTGACAACAATAACAGCAGTGACAACAATAACAGCAGTGACAGCAGTAGCAGCAGTGACAACAGTAGCATCAGTGACAACAATAACAGCAGTGACAACAATAACAGCAGTGACAACAATAACAGCAGTGGCAACAATAACAGCAGTGACAACAGTAGCAGCAGTGACAACAGTAGCAACAGTGACAACAATAACTGCAGTGACAATAACAGCAGTGACAACAATAACAGCAGTGACAACAATAACAGCAGTGGCAACAATAACAGCAGTGACAACAATAACAGCAGCGACAACAGTAGCAGAAGTGGCAACAATAACAGCAGTGACAACAGTAGCAGCAGTGACAACAATAACAGCAGTGACAACAATAACAGCAGTGACAACAATAACAGCAGTGACAACAGTAGCAGCAGTGGCAACAACAGCAGTGACAACAGTAGCAGCAGTGACAACAATAACAGCAGTGACAACAATAACAGCAGTGACAACAATAACAGCAGTGACAACAATAACAGCAGTGACAGCAATAACAGCAGTGACAACAATAACAGCAGTGACAACAATAACAGCAGTGACAACAGTAGCAGCAGTGACAACAGTAGCAGCAGTGACAACAATAACAGCAGTGACAACAATAACAGCAGTGACAACAATAACAGCAGTGACAACAGTAGCAGCAGTGACAACAGTAGCAGCAGTGACAACAATAACAGCAGTGACAACAATAACAGCAGTGACAACAATAACAGCAGTGACAATAACAGCAGTGACAACAATAACAGCAGTGACAACAATAACAGCAGTGGCAACAATAACAGCAGTGACAGCAATAACAACAGTGACAACAATAACAGCAGTGAAAACAGTAGCAGCAGTGACAACAATAACAGCAGTGACAATAACAGCAGTGACAACAATAACAGCAGTGACAACAGTAGCAGCAGTGACAACAATAACAGCAGTGACAGCAATAACAACAGTGACAACAATAACAGCAGTGAAAACAGTAGCAGCAGTGACAACAATAACAGCAGTGACAACAGTAGCAGCAGTGACAACAGTAGCAGCAGTTACAACAATAACAGCAGTGACAACAGTAGCAGCAATGAAAACAATAACAGCAGTGATAACAGTAGCAGTAATGACAACAGTAACAGCAGTGACAACAGTAGCATAAATGACAACAGTAGTAACAACGACAACAGAAGCAGTAAAAACAACAGTAGTAGCAACGACAACAGTAACAGCAATAATAATAGTAGCAGCCATAACAACAGTAGCAACAATAACAACAGTAGCAACAATGATAACAGTAGCACCAATGACAACAGTAGCAGCAATGACAACAGTAGCAGCAATAACAACAGTAGCAGCAGTGACAACAATAACAGCAGTGACAACAATAACAGCAGTGACAACAATAACAGCAGTGACAACAGTAGCAGCAGTGACAACAGTAGCAGCAGTGACAACAATAACAGCAGTGACAACAATAACAGCAGTGACAACAATAACAGCAGTGACAATAACAGCAGTGACAACAATAACAGCAGTGACAACAATAACAGCAGTGGCAACAATAACAGCAGTGACAACAGTAGCAGCAGTGACAACAGTAGCAGCAGTGACAACAATAACAGCAGTGACAGCAATAACAACAGTGACAACAATAACAGCAGTGAAAACAGTAGCAGCAGTGACAACAATAACAGCAGTGACAACAGTAGCAGCAGTGACAACAGTAGCAGCAGTTACAACAATAACAGCAGTGACAACAGTAGCAGCAATGCAAACAATAACAGCAGTGATAACAGTAGCAGTAATGACAACAGTAACAGCAGTGACAACAGTAGCATAAATGACAACAGTAGTAACAACGACAACAGAAGCAGTAAAAACAACAGTAGTAGCAACGACAACAGTAACAGCAATAATAATAGTAGCAGCCATAACAACAGTAGCAACAATAACAACAGTAGCAACAATGATAACAGTAGCAGCAATGACAACAGTAGCAGCAATGACAACAGTAGCAGCAATAACAACAGTAGCAGCATTGACAACAGTAGCAGTAATGACAACAGCAACAACAGTAACAACAGTAGCAATAATAAATACAGTAGCAAATATTAAAATGGTATAAAATACCGACAGGTTGTTAGGTAAGACACATATGCAACAGTTAGGTATCTTTATTTTGAAACGTTTCGCCTACACAGTAGGCTTCTTCAGTCGAGTACAGAAAAGTTGATAGAAGAGACGTGAACAATACTCTTCTCCAGACTGAGGGACTGACCACCTCAAAACTTCAAGGGTGATGGACTGATTACATCGTCTTCACGTCTCTTCTATCAACTAGACTGAAGAAGCCTACTGTGTAGGCGAAACATTTCGAAATGAAGATACCTAACTGTTGCACATGTGTCTTACCTAACAACAACAGTAGCAGCAAGAACAACAGTAGCAACAATAACAACAGTAGCAGCAATAACAGTAGCAACAATAACAACAGTAGCAACAATAACAGTAGCAACAATAACAGTAGCAACAATAACAGTAGTAACAATAACAACAGTAGCAGCAATAACAGTAGCAACAATAACAACAGTAGCAGCAATAACAACAGTAGCAACAATAACAACAGTAGCAACAACAACAACAGAAGCAGCAATAACAGTAGCAACAATAACAACAGTAGCAACAATGACAACAGTAGCAACAATAACAACAGTAGCAGCAATAACAACAGTAGCAACAATAACAACAGTAGCAACAATAACAGTAGCAACAATAACAACAGTAGCAACAATAACAGTAGCAACAATAACAGTAGCAACAATAACAGTAGTAACAATAACAACAGTAGCAGCAATAACAGTAGCAACAATAACAACAGTAGCAGCAATAACAACAGTAGCAACAATAACAACAGTAGCAACAACAACAGAAGCAGCAATAACAGTAGCAACAATAACAACAGTAGCAACAATGACAACAGTAGCAACAATAACAACAGTAGCAGCAATAACAACAGTAGCAACAATAACAACAGTAGCAGCAATAACAGTAGCAACAATAACAACAGTAGCAGCAATAACAGTAGCAACAATAACAACAGTAGCAGCAATAACAACAGTAGCAACAATAGCAACAGTAGCAGCGTAACAACAGTAGCAACAATAGCAACAGTAGATGCAATAACAACAGTAGATGCAATAACAACAGTAGCAACAATAAAAAACAGTAGCAGAAACAACAACAGTAGCAACAATAACAGTAGCAACAACTACAGTAGCAGCAATAAAAACAGTAGCAACAATGACAACAGTAGCAGCAATAACAACAGTAGCAACAATAACAGTAGCAGCAGTAACAACAGCAGCAGCAATAACAACAGTTGCAGCAATAACAACAGTAGCAGCAATAACAGTAATAGCAATAACAGTAGCAACAATAACAACAGTAACAGCAATAACAACAGTAGCAACAATAACAGCAGCAGCAATAACCACAGCAGCAGCAATAACAACAGTAGTAACAATAACAGTAGCAGCAATAACAACAGTAGCAACAATAACAGTAGCAGCAATAACAACAGTAGCAACAATAACAACAGTTGCAGTAATAACAACAGTAGCAGCAATAACAGTAACAGCAATAACAATAGTAGAAGCAATAACAACAGTAGCAGCAATAACAACAGTAGCAACAATAAGAACAGTAGCAGAAATAACAGTAACAACAATAACAGTAGCAACAATAACAACAGTATCAGCAATAACAATAGTAGAAGCAATAACAACAGTTGCAACAATAACAATAGTAGCAACAATAACAATAGTAGCAGCAATGGCAACAGAAGCAGCAAAACAACAGTAGCAGCAATAACAACAGTAGCAGCAATAACAACAGTAGCAACAATAACAGTAGCAACAATAACAACAGTAGCAGCAATAACAACAGTAGCAACAATAACAACAGTAGCAACAATAACAGTAGCAACAATAACAGCAGTAGCAATAACAACAGAAGCAACAATAACAACAGTAGCAACAATAACAGCAGCAGCAATAACAACTGTAGCGACAATAACAGTAGCAGCAATAACAACAGTAGCAACACTAATAACAGTAGCAACAATAACAACAGTAGCAACAACAACAACAACAACAGTTGCAGCAATGACAACAGTAACAACAATAACAACAGTAGCAACAATAACAACAGTAGCAACAATAACAACAGTAGCAGTAATGACAACAATAGCAACAATTACAACAGTAGCAGCAATAACAACAGTTGCAGCAATGGCAATAGTAGCAGCAATAACAACAGTAGCAGCAATAACAACAGTAACAGCAATAACAACAGTAGCAGCATTAACAACAGTAGCAGCAATAACAACAGTAGCAGCAATAACAACAGTAGCAGCATTAACAACAGTAGCAGCATTAACAACAGTAGCAGCAATAACAACAGTTGCAGCAATGGCAATAGTAGCAGCAATAACAACAGTAGCAGCAATAACAACAGTAGCAGCAATAACAACAGTAACAGCAATAACAACAGTAGCAGCAATAACAACAGTAGCAGCAATAACAACAGTAGCAGCAATAACAACAGTAGCAGCAATAACAAAAGCGTTCAAAGAAGCAAAATCGCCACCCTTCTAGATACCCATCAATTACACAACCCAGGGCAACGTGGGTTTAGGGCAGGTCGCTCCTGTCTGTCCCAGCTACTGGACCACTATGACAAGGTCCTGGATGCTTTGGAAGGCAAACAATATGGAGATGTAGTATACACAGACTTTTTGAAAGCTTTCGACAAGTTTGACTATGGTGTAATAGCGCACAATATGCATGAAAAAGGAATAACAGGAATAGTTGTTACATGGATCTATAACTTCCTAACAAATAGAACACAGAGTTATAATATACAAAGAAAAGTCAGATTCAGCCACAGTAAAAAGCTCTGTTCCACAAGGCACAGTACTTACTCCCATCCTTAACCTTATCTTCATATCTGACATAGACTGAGATGTAAGCCACATCACCGGCTCTAGTTTCCGGATGACACCCGAGGTTGCATCACAGTGACCTCCATCGAAGACACTGCATGACGCTAGGCGGGCATCAACCAAATCATTAATTGGGCCTCAGAAAACATTATGAAATTCAATGAAGAGAAATTTCAATTACTCCGACATGGAAAACTTGAGGAAATTAAAACTGTATTGGAGTATAAAACATTGTAGTGTAAAAAACTGATGTGAAGGACCTGGGGGTTATAATGTCAGAGGATCTTACTTCCAAAGATCACAATAATGTATCCACCACACCTGGAGTTTACTTGGAGAGAGTTCCGGGGGTCAACGCCCCCGCGGACCGGTCTGTGATCAGGCCTCCTGGTGGATCAGAGCCTGATCAACCAGGCTGTTACTGCTGGTTGCACGCAAACCAATGTACGAGCCACAGCCCGGCTGGTCAGGAACCGACTTTAGGTGCTTGTCCAGTGCCAGCTCGAAGACTGCCAAGGGTCTGTTGGTAATCTCCCTTATGCATGCTGGGAGGCAGTTGAACAGTCTCGGGCCCCAGACACTTATTGTATGGTCTCTTAACGTGCTAGTGACGCCCCTGCTTTTCATTGGGGGGATGTTGCTTCGTCTGCCAAGTCTTTTGCTTTCGTAGTGAGTGATTTTCGTGTGCAAGTTCGGTACTAGTCCCTCTAGGATTTTCCAGGTGTATGTAATCATGTATCTCTCCCTCCTGCGTTCCAGGGAATACAGGTTTAGGAACCTCAAGCGCTCCCAGTAATTGAGGTGTTTTATCTCCGTTATGTGTGCCGTGAAGGTTCTCTGTACATTTTCTAGGTCAGCAATTTCACCTGCCTTGAAAGGTGCTGTTAGTGTGCAGCAATATTCCAGCCTAGATAGAACAAGTGACCTGAAGAGTGTCATCATGGGCTTTGCCTCCCTAGTTTTGAAGGTTCTCATTATCCATCCTGTCATTTTTCTAGCAGATGCGATTGATACAATGTTATGGTCCTTGAAGGTGAGATCCTCCGACATGATCACTCCCAGGTCTTTGACGTTGGTGTTTCGCTCTATTTTGTGGCCAGAATTTGTTTTGTACTCTGATGAAGATTTAATTTCCTCGTGTTTACCATATCTGAGTATTTGAAATTTCTCATCATTGAACTTCATATTGCTTTCTGCAGCCCACTGAAAGATTTGGTTGATGTCTGCCTGAAGCCTTGCAGTGTCTGCAATGGAAGGCACTGTCATGCAGATTCGGGTGTCGTCTGCAAAGGAAGACACGGTGCTGTGGCTGACATCCTTGTCTATGTCAGATATGAAGATGAGGAACAAGATGAGAGCGAGTACTGTGTGACTTGTGGAACAGAGCTTTTCACCGTAGCTGCCTCGGACTTTACTCTGTTGACTACTACTCTCTGTGTTCTGTTAGTTAGGAAATTATAGATCCATAGGCCGACTTTTCCTGTTTTTCCTTTAGCAAGCATTTTGTGCGCTATTACGCCATGGTCACACTTGTCGAAGGCTTTTGCAAAGTCTGTATATATTACATCTGCATTCTTTTTGTCTTCTAGTGCATCTAGGACCTTGTCATAGTAATCCAATAATTGAGACAGACAGGAGCGACCTGTTCTAAACCCATGTTACCCTGGGTTGAGCAACTGATGGGTTTCTAGATGGGTGGTGATCTTGCTTCTTAGGACCCTTTCAAAGATTTTTATGATATGGGATGTTAGTGCTATCGGTCTGTAGTTCTTTGCTGTTGCTTTACTGCCCCCTTTTTGGAGTGGGGCTATGTCTGTTGTTTTTAGTAACTGTGGGACGACCCCCGTGTCCATGCTCCCTCTCCATAGGATGGTAAAGGCTCGTGATAGGGGCTTCTTACAGTTCTTGATGAACACGGAGTTCCATGAGTCTGGCCCTGGGGCAGAGTGCATGGGCATGTCATTTATCGCCTGTTCGAAGTCATTTGGCTTCAGGATAACATCGGATAGGCTTGTGTTAACCAAATTCTGTGGCTTTCTCATAAAAAAATAATTTTGATCTTCGACTCTCAGTCTGGTTAGCGGCTTGCTAAAAACTGAGTCACATTAGGACTTGAGTAGCTCACTCATTTCCTTGCTGTCATCTGTGTAGGACCCATCTTGTTTAAGTAGGGGCCCAATACTGGACGTTGTTCTCGACTTTGATTTGGCATAGGAGAAGAAATACTTTGGGTTTCTTTCGATTTCATTTATGGCTTTTAGTTCTTCCTGCGATTCCTGACTCCTATAAGATTCCTTTAGCTTAAGTCCGATGCTTGCTATTTCTCTGACCAGTGTCTCCCTACGAATTTCAGATATATTGACCTCTATTAGCCGCTCTGTTATTCTTTTCCGTCGCCTGTAAAGGGAGCGCCTGTCTCTTTCTATTTTACATCTACTCCTCCTTTTTCTTAGAGGAATAAGCCTTGTGCATACATCGAGTGCCATCAAGTTAATCTGTTCTAGGCATAAGTTGGGGTCTGTGTTGCTTAGTATATCTTCCCAGCTTATATCGGTTAGGACTTGGTTTACTTGTTTCCAATTTATGTTTTTGTTATTGAAGTTGAATTTGGTGAATGCTCCATCATGACTAATCTCATTATGTCGGTCTCGGGCTCTGCGCATACATGTCTGCACCTCAATTATGTTGTGATCTGAGTATATTGTTTTTGATATGGTGACATTTCTTATCAGATCATCATTGTTAGTGAAGATGAGGTCTAGTGTATTCTCCAGTCTAGTAGGCTCTATTATTTGTTGGTTTAAATTGAATTTTGTGCAGAGATTTAAAAGCTTGTGTGAGTGTGAGTTTTCATCAGAGCTGCCTCCTGGTGTTATTACTGCAACAATATTATTTGCTATATTCCTCCATTTTAGGTGCCTTAAGTTGAAATCCCCCAGGAGCAAGATGTTGGGTGCAGGAGCTGGAAGGTTTTCCAGACAGTGGTCAATTTTTAACAGCTGTTCCTGGAATTGCTGGGAAGTTGCATCCGGAGGCTTGTAGACTACCACAATGACTAGGTTTTGGTTCTCGACCTTTTCTGCTAAAACTTCCACTACATCATTTGAGGCATTAAGCAGTTCTGTGCAAACAAATGACTCTGCAATGTACAGGCCAACCCCCCCCTTTTGCCTGTTTACTCTGTCACATCTGTATAGGTTGTAACCTGGGATCCGTATTTCGTTGTCCAAGTGATCCTTTATGTGGGTCTCAGTGAAAGCCGCAAACATTGCCTTTGCCTCTGCAAGCAGTCCACGGATGAAAGGTATTTTGTTGTTTGTTGCTGGCTTTAGACCCTGTATAATTGCAAAGAAGAATGTTATCGGACTGGTTATATTGTTGGTACTGGGGGGGATTTTTTTTCCGGCATTAGTATCTGTATCTGTTGGTATGGAGTGGAGGCCATCGACTGTGGTTCCACTCCAGGAATGACTGGATTTGGTGTACAATTTCTGCCATTTCCTGCAAATGTTTTTCCTTCCTGGCACTAAAAAACCTCTCCCTCTTGAGTGGCTGTGGCTTCCCAGGTTTTCCCATGGCCTGGATGTTTTGTATCTTTTTGTCCCCTTTAGATGGTGTGCCTGGCAATTTAAGTTATAGCACAGTCTTTCCTGTACTGAAGAGGTACACATTTCAGGGTGAAAAAGCTTACAGGAAGGGAGTTTGCATTTTCCTGTTGTCATATGGGCATGGCATTTTCTAGGGTGGTCATAGTTGCACGTCCCGTCTGTTTTTCCAGATTTCCCATGTCTGCAGATACCAAGTGCCTAGAAACATGATAGGATGGATAATGAGAACCTTCAAAACTAGGGACGCAAAGCCCATGATGATTCTCTTCAAATAACTTGTTCTCTCTAGGCTGGAATATTGCTGTGCACTAATGGTGCCTTTCAAGACTGGTGAAATTGCTGACCAGTAGAGTGTACAGAGAGCCTTCACGGCACAAATAAGTTCAATGAAATTCCTAAATTACTGGGAGTGGTGAAGATCCTTGACTTGTATTTCCTGGAACGCAGAAGAGAACGATACATGATATTATAGATATGGAAAATCCTAGAAGGATTAGTACCAAATTTGTACAAGAAAACCACTCCCTACGAAAGAAAAAGACTCGGCAGGCGGTGCAATATCCCCCCCAATGAAAGAGTCAGGGGCCCAAGACTGTTCAACTGCCTCACAGCATACATAAGGGTGATTACCAATAGACCCCTGGCTGTCTTTAAGAAGGTGCTGGACAGGCACCTTAAGTCAGTACCTGACCAGCCGGGCTGTGGTTCGTACGTCAGCCTACGTGCGGTCAGCAGTAACAGCCTGGTTGATCAGGCCCTGATCCGCCGCGAAGCCTGATCGCAGACCGAGCCACGGGGGCGTTGACCCCCGAAACTCTCTCCAGGTATACTCCAGTAGCAGCAATGATAATAGCAAAAGTTCTCTTGTTACTAATATAACGGTATTGGTTAACTAACATTATCTGATTATCACTGTTTCTTGTTAATATAAAACAACTTTTTCTCTCTAACAGTTGGACCCGTGAAAATATGTAGACTGAAGCAGAGCTCAGAAGTTCTTTATATGGATATTGTTGGTATCGCCTATGTTAAGAACTCACCTCTAAAACCACTCTTTGACAAGGAGTAAGTTAACTATTGTTATTAATACTAGAAGATGACTCACATCAAACTAGCTAGAACAAGTCACATCTAACCTGACAAGGAGTAAGTTAACTATTGTAATTAATACTTGAAGATGATTCACTTCAAACTAGCTAGAACAAGTCACATCTAACCAGACAAGGAGTAAGTTAACTATTGTTATTAATACTGGAAGATGATTCACATCAAACTAGCTAGAACAAGTCACATCTAACCTGACAAGGAGTAAGTTAACTATTGTAATTAATACTTGAAGATGATTCACTTCAAACTAGCTAGAACAAGTCACATCTAACCTGACAAGGAGTAAGTTAACTATTGTAATTAATACTTGAAGATGATTCACATCAAACTAGCTAGAACAAGTCACATCTAACCAGACAAGGAGTAAGTTAACTGTTGTTGTTAATACTGGAAGATGATTCACATCAAACTAGTTAGAACAAGTCACATCTAACCTGACAAGGAGTAAGTTAACTATTGTTATTAACACTGGAAGATGATTCACATCAAACTAGTTAGAACAAGTCACATCTAACCTGACAAGGAGTAAGTTAACTATTGTTATTAACACTGGAAGATGATTCACATCAAACTAGCTAGAACAAGTCACATCTAACCTGACAAGGAGTAAGTTAACTATTGTTATTAACACTGGAAGATGATTCACATCAAACTAGCTAGAACAAGTCACATCTAACCTGACAAGGAGTAAGTTAACTATTGTTATTAACACTGGAAGATGATTCACATCAAACTAGCTAGAACAAGTCACATCTAACCTGACAAGGAGTAAGTTAACTATTGTTATTAACACTGGAAGATGATTCACATCAAACTAGCTAGAACAAGTCACATCTAACCTGACAAGGAGTAAGTTAACTATTGTTATTAACACTGGAAGATGATTCACATCAAACTAGCTAGAACAAGTCACATCTAACCTGACAAGGAGTAAGTTAACTATTGTTATTAACACTGGAAGATGATTCACATCAAACTAGCTAGAACAAGTCACATCTAACCTGACAAGGAGTAAGTTAACTATTGTTATTAACACTGGAAGATGATTCACATCAAACTAGCTAGAACAAGTCACATCTAACCTGACAAGGAGTAAGTTAACTATTGTTATTAACACTGGAAGATGATTCACATCAAACTAGCTAGAACAAGTCACATCTAACCTGACAAGGAGTAAGTTAACTATTGTTATTAACACTGGAAGATGATTCACATCAAACTAGCTAGAACAAGTCACATCTAACCTGACAAGGAGTAAGTTAACTATTGTTATTAACACTGGAAGATGATTCACATCAAACTAGCTAGAACAAGTCACATCTAACCTGACAAGGAGTAAGTTAACTATTGTTATTAACACTGGAAGATGATTCACATCAAACTAGCTAGAACAAGTCACATCTAACCTGACAAGGAGTAAGTTAACTATTGTTATTAACACTGGAAGATGATTCACATCAAACTAGCTAGAACAAGTCACATCTAACCTGACAAGGAGTAAGTTAACTATTGTTATTAACACTGGAAGATGATTCACATCAAACTAGCTAGAACAAGTCACATCTAACCTGACAAGGAGTAAGTTAACTATTGTTATTAACACTGGAAGATGATTCACATCAAACTAGCTAGAACAAGTCACATCTAACCTGACAAGGAGTAAGTTAACTATTGTTATTAACACTGGAAGATGATTCACATCAAACTAGCTAGAACAAGTCACATCTAACCTGACAAGGAGTAAGTTAACTATTGTTATTAACACTGGAAGATGATTCACATCAAACTAGCTAGAACAAGTCACATCTAACCTGACAAGGAGTAAGTTAACTATTGTTATTAACACTGGAAGATGATTCACATCAAACTAGCTAGAACAAGTCACATCTAACCTGACAAGGAGTAAGTTAACTATTGTTATTAACACTGGAAGATGATTCACATCAAACTAGCTAGAACAAGTCACATCTAACCTGACAAGGAGTAAGTTAACTATTGTTATTAACACTGGAAGATGATTCACATCAAACTAGCTAGAACAAGTCACATCTAACCTGACAAGGAGTAAGTTAACTATTGTTATTAACACTGGAAGATGATTCACATCAAACTAGCTAGAACAAGTCACATCTAACCTGACAAGGAGTAAGTTAACTATTGTTATTAACACTGGAAGATGATTCACATCAAACTAGCTAGAACAAGTCACATCTAACCTGACAAGGAGTAAGTTAACTATTGTTATTAACACTGGAAGATGATTCACATCAAACTAGCTAGAACAAGTCACATCTAACCTGACAAGGAGTAAGTTAACTATTGTTATTAACACTGGAAGATGATTCACATCAAACTAG
Organism: Cherax quadricarinatus; assembly: GCF_038502225.1. NCBI lineage: Eukaryota > Metazoa > Arthropoda > Malacostraca > Decapoda > Parastacidae > Cherax > Cherax quadricarinatus. Next base: position 37,472 of record NW_027196405.1, read on the forward strand.
CTAGAACAAGTCACATCTAACCTGACAAGGAGTAAGTTAACTATTGTTATTAACACTGGAAGATGATTCACATCAAACTAGCTAGAACAAGTCACATCTAACCTGACAAGGAGTAAGTTAACTATTGTTATTAACACTGGAAGATGATTCACATCAAACTAGCTAGAACAAGTCACATCTAACCTGACAAGGAGTAAGTTAACTATTGTTATTAACACTGGAAGATGATTCACATCAAACTAGCTAGAACAAGTCACATCTAACCTGACAAGGAGTAAGTTAACTATTGTTATTAACACTGGAAGATGATTCACATCAAACTAGCTAGAACAAGTCACATCTAACCTGACAAGGAGTAAGTTAACTATTGTTATTAACACTGGAAGATGATTCACATCAAACTAGCTAGAACAAGTCACATCTAACCTGACAAGGAGTAAGTTAACTATTGTTATTAACACTGGAAGATGATTCACATCAAACTAGCTAGAACAAGTCACATCTAACCTGACAAGGAGTAAGTTAACTATTGTTATTAACACTGGAAGATGATTCACATCAAACTAGCTAGAACAAGTCACATCTAACCTGACAAGGAGTAAGTTAACTATTGTTATTAACACTGGAAGATGATTCACATCAAACTAGCTAGAACAAGTCACATCTAACCTGACAAGGAGTAAGTTAACTATTGTTATTAACACTGGAAGATGATTCACATCAAACTAGCTAGAACAAGTCACATCTAACCTGACAAGGAGTAAGTTAACTATTGTTATTAACACTGGAAGATGATTCACATCAAACTAGCTAGAACAAGTCACATCTAACCTGACAAGGAGTAAGTTAACTATTGTTATTAACACTGGAAGATGATTCACATCAAACTAGCTAGAACAAGTCACATCTAACCTGACAAGGAGTAAGTTAACTATTGTTATTAACACTGGAAGATGATTCACATCAAACTAGCTAGAACAAGTCACATCTAACCTGACAAGGAGTAAGTTAACTATTGTTATTAACACTGGAAGATGATTCACATCAAACTAGCTAGAACAAGTCACATCTAACCTGACAAGGAGTAAGTTAACTATTGTTATTAACACTGGAAGATGATTCACATCAAACTAGCTAGAACAAGTCACATCTAACCTGACAAGGAGTAAGTTAACTATTGTTATTAACACTGGAAGATGATTCACATCAAACTAGCTAGAACAAGTCACATCTAACCTGACAAGGAGTAAGTTAACTATTGTTATTAACACTGGAAGATGATTCACATCAAACTAGCTAGAACAAGTCACATCTAACCTGACAAGGAGTAAGTTAACTATTGTTATTAACACTGGAAGATGATTCACATCAAACTAGCTAGAACAAGTCACATCTAACCTGACAAGGAGTAAGTTAACTATTGTTATTAACACTGGAAGATGATTCACATCAAACTAGCTAGAACAAGTCACATCTAACCTGACAAGGAGTAAGTTAACTATTGTTATTAACACTGGAAGATGATTCACATCAAACTAGCTAGAACAAGTCACATCTAACCTGACAAGGAGTAAGTTAACTATTGTTATTAACACTGGAAGATGATTCACATCAAACTAGCTAGAACAAGTCACATCTAACCTGACAAGGAGTAAGTTAACTATTGTTATTAACACTGGAAGATGATTCACATCAAACTAGCTAGAACAAGTCACATCTAACCTGACAAGGAGTAAGTTAACTATTGTTATTAACACTGGAAGATGATTCACATCAAACTAGCTAGAACAAGTCACATCTAACCTGACAAGGAGTAAGTTAACTATTGTTATTAACACTGGAAGATGATTCACATCAAACTAGCTAGAACAAGTCACATCTAACCTGACAAGGAGTAAGTTAACTATTGTTATTAACACTGGAAGATGATTCACATCAAACTAGCTAGAACAAGTCACATCTAACCTGACAAGGAGTAAGTTAACTATTGTTATTAACACTGGAAGATGATTCACATCAAACTAGCTAGAACAAGTCACATCTAACCTGACAAGGAGTAAGTTAACTATTGTTATTAACACTGGAAGATGATTCACATCAAACTAGCTAGAACAAGTCACATCTAACCTGACAAGGAGTAAGTTAACTATTGTTATTAACACTGGAAGATGATTCACATCAAACTAGCTAGAACAAGTCACATCTAACCTGACAAGGAGTAAGTTAACTATTGTTATTAACACTGGAAGATGATTCACATCAAACTAGCTAGAACAAGTCACATCTAACCTGACAAGGAGTAAGTTAACTATTGTTATTAACACTGGAAGATGATTCACATCAAACTAGCTAGAACAAGTCACATCTAACCTGACAAGGAGTAAGTTAACTATTGTTATTAACACTGGAAGATGATTCACATCAAACTAGCTAGAACAAGTCACATCTAACCTGACAAGGAGTAAGTTAACTATTGTTATTAACACTGGAAGATGATTCACATCAAACTAGCTAGAACAAGTCACATCTAACCTGACAAGGAGTAAGTTAACTATTGTTATTAACACTGGAAGATGATTCACATCAAACTAGCTAGAACAAGTCACATCTAACCTGACAAGGAGTAAGTTAACTATTGTTATTAACACTGGAAGATGATTCACATCAAACTAGCTAGAACAAGTCACATCTAACCTGACAAGGAGTAAGTTAACTATTGTTATTAACACTGGAAGATGATTCACATCAAACTAGCTAGAACAAGTCACATCTAACCTGACAAGGAGTAAGTTAACTATTGTTATTAACACTGGAAGATGATTCACATCAAACTAGCTAGAACAAGTCACATCTAACCTGACAAGGAGTAAGTTAACTATTGTTATTAACACTGGAAGATGATTCACATCAAACTAGCTAGAACAAGTCACATCTAACCTGACAAGGAGTAAGTTAACTATTGTTATTAACACTGGAAGATGATTCACATCAAACTAGCTAGAACAAGTCACATCTAACCTGACAAGGAGTAAGTTAACTATTGTTATTAACACTGGAAGATGATTCACATCAAACTAGCTAGAACAAGTCACATCTAACCTGACAAGGAGTAAGTTAACTATTGTTATTAACACTGGAAGATGATTCACATCAAACTAGCTAGAACAAGTCACATCTAACCTGACAAGGAGTAAGTTAACTATTGTTATTAACACTGGAAGATGATTCACATCAAACTAGCTAGAACAAGTCACATCTAACCTGACAAGGAGTAAGTTAACTATTGTTATTAACACTGGAAGATGATTCACATCAAACTAGCTAGAACAAGTCACATCTAACCTGACAAGGAGTAAGTTAACTATTGTTATTAACACTGGAAGATGATTCACATCAAACTAGCTAGAACAAGTCACATCTAACCTGACAAGGAGTAAGTTAACTATTGTTATTAACACTGGAAGATGATTCACATCAAACTAGCTAGAACAAGTCACATCTAACCTGACAAGGAGTAAGTTAACTATTGTTATTAACACTGGAAGATGATTCACATCAAACTAGCTAGAACAAGTCACATCTAACCTGACAAGGAGTAAGTTAACTATTGTTATTAACACTGGAAGATGATTCACATCAAACTAGCTAGAACAAGTCACATCTAACCTGACAAGGAGTAAGTTAACTATTGTTATTAACACTGGAAGATGATTCACATCAAACTAGCTAGAACAAGTCACATCTAACCTGACAAGGAGTAAGTTAACTATTGTTATTAACACTGGAAGATGATTCACATCAAACTAGCTAGAACAAGTCACATCTAACCTGACAAGGAGTAAGTTAACTATTGTTATTAACACTGGAAGATGATTCACATCAAACTAGCTAGAACAAGTCACATCTAACCTGACAAGGAGTAAGTTAACTATTGTTATTAACACTGGAAGATGATTCACATCAAACTAGCTAGAACAAGTCACATCTAACCTGACAAGGAGTAAGTTAACTATTGTTATTAACACTGGAAGATGATTCACATCAAACTAGCTAGAACAAGTCACATCTAACCTGACAAGGAGTAAGTTAACTATTGTTATTAACACTGGAAGATGATTCACATCAAACTAGCTAGAACAAGTCACATCTAACCTGACAAGGAGTAAGTTAACTATTGTTATTAACACTGGAAGATGATTCACATCAAACTAGCTAGAACAAGTCACATCTAACCTGACAAGGAGTAAGTTAACTATTGTTATTAACACTGGAAGATGATTCACATCAAACTAGCTAGAACAAGTCACATCTAACCTGACAAGGAGTAAGTTAACTATTGTTATTAACACTGGAAGATGATTCACATCAAACTAGCTAGAACAAGTCACATCTAACCTGACAAGGAGTAAGTTAACTATTGTTATTAACACTGGAAGATGATTCACATCAAACTAGCTAGAACAAGTCACATCTAACCTGACAAGGAGTAAGTTAACTATTGTTATTAACACTGGAAGATGATTCACATCAAACTAGCTAGAACAAGTCACATCTAACCTGACAAGGAGTAAGTTAACTATTGTTATTAACACTGGAAGATGATTCACATCAAACTAGCTAGAACAAGTCACATCTAACCTGACAAGGAGTAAGTTAACTATTGTTATTAACACTGGAAGATGATTCACATCAAACTAGCTAGAACAAGTCACATCTAACCTGACAAGGAGTAAGTTAACTATTGTTATTAACACTGGAAGATGATTCACATCAAACTAGCTAGAACAAGTCACATCTAACCTGACAAGGAGTAAGTTAACTATTGTTATTAACACTGGAAGATGATTCACATCAAACTAGCTAGAACAAGTCACATCTAACCTGACAAGGAGTAAGTTAACTATTGTTATTAACACTGGAAGATGATTCACATCAAACTAGCTAGAACAAGTCACATCTAACCTGACAAGGAGTAAGTTAACTATTGTTATTAACACTGGAAGATGATTCACATCAAACTAGCTAGAACAAGTCACATCTAACCTGACAAGGAGTAAGTTAACTATTGTTATTAACACTGGAAGATGATTCACATCAAACTAGCTAGAACAAGTCACATCTAACCTGACAAGGAGTAAGTTAACTATTGTTATTAACACTGGAAGATGATTCACATCAAACTAGCTAGAACAAGTCACATCTAACCTGACAAGGAGTAAGTTAACTATTGTTATTAACACTGGAAGATGATTCACATCAAACTAGCTAGAACAAGTCACATCTAACCTGACAAGGAGTAAGTTAACTATTGTTATTAACACTGGAAGATGATTCACATCAAACTAGCTAGAACAAGTCACATCTAACCTGACAAGGAGTAAGTTAACTATTGTTATTAACACTGGAAGATGATTCACATCAAACTAGCTAGAACAAGTCACATCTAACCTGACAAGGAGTAAGTTAACTATTGTTATTAACACTGGAAGATGATTCACATCAAACTAGCTAGAACAAGTCACATCTAACCTGACAAGGAGTAAGTTAACTATTGTTATTAACACTGGAAGATGATTCACATCAAACTAGCTAGAACAAGTCACATCTAACCTGACAAGGAGTAAGTTAACTATTGTTATTAACACTGGAAGATGATTCACATCAAACTAGCTAGAACAAGTCACATCTAACCTGACAAGGAGTAAGTTAACTATTGTTATTAACACTGGAAGATGATTCACATCAAACTAGCTAGAACAAGTCACATCTAACCTGACAAGGAGTAAGTTAACTATTGTTATTAACACTGGAAGATGATTCACATCAAACTAGCTAGAACAAGTCACATCTAACCTGACAAGGAGTAAGTTAACTATTGTTATTAACACTGGAAGATGATTCACATCAAACTAGCTAGAACAAGTCACATCTAACCTGACAAGGAGTAAGTTAACTATTGTTATTAACACTGGAAGATGATTCACATCAAACTAGCTAGAACAAGTCACATCTAACCTGACAAGGAGTAAGTTAACTATTGTTATTAACACTGGAAGATGATTCACATCAAACTAGCTAGAACAAGTCACATCTAACCTGACAAGGAGTAAGTTAACTATTGTTATTAACACTGGAAGATGATTCACATCAAACTAGCTAGAACAAGTCACATCTAACCTGACAAGGAGTAAGTTAACTATTGTTATTAACACTGGAAGATGATTCACATCAAACTAGCTAGAACAAGTCACATCTAACCTGACAAGGAGTAAGTTAACTATTGTTATTAACACTGGAAGATGATTCACATCAAACTAGCTAGAACAAGTCACATCTAACCTGACAAGGAGTAAGTTAACTATTGTTATTAACACTGGAAGATGATTCACATCAAACTAGCTAGAACAAGTCACATCTAACCTGACAAGGAGTAAGTTAACTATTGTTATTAACACTGGAAGATGATTCACATCAAACTAGCTAGAACAAGTCACATCTAACCTGACAAGGAGTAAGTTAACTATTGTTATTAACACTGGAAGATGATTCACATCAAACTAGCTAGAACAAGTCACATCTAACCTGACAAGGAGTAAGTTAACTATTGTTATTAACACTGGAAGATGATTCACATCAAACTAGCTAGAACAAGTCACATCTAACCTGACAAGGAGTAAGTTAACTATTGTTATTAACACTGGAAGATGATTCACATCAAACTAGCTAGAACAAGTCACATCTAACCTGACAAGGAGTAAGTTAACTATTGTTATTAACACTGGAAGATGATTCACATCAAACTAGCTAGAACAAGTCACATCTAACCTGACAAGGAGTAAGTTAACTATTGTTATTAACACTGGAAGATGATTCACATCAAACTAGCTAGAACAAGTCACATCTAACCTGACAAGGAGTAAGTTAACTATTGTTATTAACACTGGAAGATGATTCACATCAAACTAGCTAGAACAAGTCACATCTAACCTGACAAGGAGTAAGTTAACTATTGTTATTAACACTGGAAGATGATTCACATCAAACTAGCTAGAACAAGTCACATCTAACCTGACAAGGAGTAAGTTAACTATTGTTATTAACACTGGAAGATGATTCACATCAAACTAGCTAGAACAAGTCACATCAAACTAGCTAGAACAAGTCACATCAAACTAGCTAGAACAAGTCACATCAAACTAGCTAGAACAAGTCACATCTAACTCATTATATTTCTCCGTCATTATAATGTTTCAGTTGTGATAAAGTTTTAATTTCGATGTTTCTGTAGAGAAAATTTCGGCCGTGATAACTCTAATGCCGAGATAACAGCTCGGTTGTGATAACTAATGTCGAGATAACAGCTCGGTTGTGATAACTAATGTCGAGATAACAGCTCGGTTGTGATAACTAATGTCGAGATAGCAGCTCGGTTGTGATAACTAATGTCGAGATAACAGCTCGGTTGTGATAACTAATGTCGAGATAACAGCTCGGTTGTGATAACTAATGTCGAGATAACAGCTCGGTTGTGATAACTAATGTCGAGATAACAGCTCGGTTGTGATAACTAATGTCGAGATAACAGCTCGGTTGTGATAACTCTAATGCCGAGATAACAGCTCGATTGTGATAACTAATGTCGAGATAACAGCTCGATTGTGATAACTAATGTCGAGATAACAGCTCGGTTGTGATAACTAATGTCGAGATAGCAGCTCGGTTGTGATAACTAATGCCGAGATAACAGCTCGGTTGTGATAACTAATGCCGAGATAACAGCTCGGTTGTGATAACTAATGTCGAGATAGCAGCTCGGTTGTGATAACTAATGTCGAGATAACAGCTCTGTTGTGATAACTAATGTCGAGATAACAGCTCTGTTGTGATAACTAATGTCGAGATAACAGCTCGGTTGTGATAACTAATGTCGAGATAACAGCTCGGTTGTGATAACTAATGTTGAGATAACAGCTCGGTTGTGATAACTCTAATGTCGAGATAACAGCTCGGTTGTGATAACTAATGTCGAGATAACAGCTCGGTTGTGATAACTCTAATGTTGAGATAACAGCTCGGTTGTGATAACGTTTCAAAACTGACCTAAAATCCGTCAGACTTTGGGTTAGGTTTGAGTACACTAACCATTTATTTGAAGAAGATGAAAGCAATGTTGACACAGTTAAGTTGCACAGTGTTGCAGCAGGTGTTTACTACCGTAGTTGCAACAGGTGTTTACTACCATAGTTGCAGCAGGTGTTTACTACCGTAGTTGCAGCAGGTGTTTACTACCGTAGTTGCAGCAGGTGTTTACTACCGTAGTTGCAGCAGGTGTTTACTACCGTAGTTGCAGCAGGTGTTTACTACCGTAGTTGCAGCAGGTGTTTACTACCATAGTTGCAGCAGGTGTTTACTACCGTAGTTGCAGCAGGTGTATGCATTGTTTACCTCGTTAAGACTCAGTTTGAGTGTACTAATTGCTCAGTATTTAAATTCTTATTACAACCCAGGAACAATAAGACGTGTTATCCTGGGTGTAAAGGGCAGCAAGGAGCACAACAAACACACCTAAATGACTTTGAATTACATTTTCCTTCACCAAGTGCGATTATAAGTATTTATAAGTATATACACTATATATAGTTGGAAACATAGGTGTACAACACGGTAAATCAAGAGGCAAAGACACAGCCTGGAGACAGAATGGACAATCGTGTTTAACCAGCAGCTGGGTGAAAATGACAAGGGTGAGAATGTGAGCGGTAGCCACGTCACCTTCACAACTGCCAGATTCACAATATGATTGGCTGAACCTAGGAACTGATCTGACGATGGGACCCCGATCATCTGACCCTTAGTTACCTGGTTCACTGGTTGGGGAGGTAGCCTTTTATGATTGAGTTCACATGCTCTGAATGAAGGTTACATACTATTTGCATACAACAATTCCTGTTATACATTACAGGTGTAAATGTGTACCTGGTCACATCTTCAAGGTAGTTCGGTAGTTTCCATTGTCCATACACAGGCATTTCCTTGGGGATAAATGGATCACAGCACATGCTTAGACATCTTATTATTCTATTCTACTTTAACCAACAATTAAATTTATTTTTCTAATAATAACTACGATTTCCTGAGTTATGATGACTGCTTTCACGGGACTAGAGCTAGAGTTCGTCATGACCACACTGGCAGGAGATTCATCTCTAAAAACATGCCTTTGTGGTCACAGTGGGGCCTGTGCTAACCTCTCTATGGTATATTAGTATAACAATAACGCCAGTTGCAAGTATTACTACCTAAAATCATGAATCTTATTGTCCATTGTCTCTCTGCAACTCTATGAATCTTTGGTCACCCGGGCTTTACACAGCACTGAACCAGGAGAACTACCATCAGTCAACATGACGTTTAGTCATAGACGCAGGATCAACACTGTCGGCGTTGAGCTTCTCCGAGGGGCAATAACGCCAGCTTCAGCGCAAGTATTACTACCTAAAATCATCAGAGAGACGTATGGCATTCAGGATGGAGAGTTGTATGGGGTAGCCTTAGTTGGAACACATAGAATTTTTGTGAAATTGCTCTCTGCAACGGTCTATGAATCTTTGGTCACCCGTTTTCAGGACGTAAGTCTTGATGCAACACCAGCTGTTTGTGTGAGGATGGTCGATGTATCCAGGCATTATACATGGATCAAACTGCGTAATGTCCCCTTTGAGGCTGATGAGAGAGACATCAGAATTTTTTTTGAGAAATATGGGACTGTTCATTTGGCCCAGCATGGTATATGGGTGACGGGTGCCTATGCAGGTCTGCCGGAAGGCACTTTCAACCAAAAAATGACATTGCGACACCCCATACCGTCCTACGTGTACCTACAGGAATTCAGGACACAGGTCATAGTTTCGTACGCCGGGCAAAGATGTACATGCCGACTATGTGGGGAATATGATCACATAGAGGCGGCGTGTGGGAAGCGGCAACGAGCTCCTGGCCCAGAGGCGGAGGCATCCGCTTCTACAACGGAGGACGCAGGTGAGGATCAACGACGTGAAGGAGGGCGTGGTCGTCTATGGAGCGAGATAGTGGATGAGGCGCATAAGGCTGGGGGAGAGGGTGAGGCCCTTGACCAGTTACCTGGCCCAGAGACACTTCCAGAGGATCGAGACAAGCAGAAAGTACAGGAGGAAGTGTTGAAAATTGAGGAGGAATTAGCTGAGGTTCTGAAGTCCTTGTCACTGCCTGAGGAGTACACTCCACCTGGGAAGGTGGTAGATGACGAGTTGACGGCTGCGGTGCATCAACGACAGGAGAACTATCCAGACGACGGGAGTAACAGCGTGACTGAGGTGTCACCGGGATCATTGAAACAGTGTAAAGTGAAGGTTGAGGTACATTGTGAGGCATCCCCAGACCAAGCTATGGAGGATGCGATTGTCACGAGGAAGAAGGCTGCTGCGTCGGATTCGGATGATGTCCTAACGCCAGCGCAGCGGCCTGGGAAGCAAATATGGGCAGAAGGTGAAGGTAGTGGTGGCCACGACAGGAGGCACCGAAAGAAGGGAGGGAGAGAAGGAAGTGTGAAAGTGACAAGTGGGCCCATAAGTTTGGGTGCCCATCGGAAGAGTGAAGAGAGGAGGCAGGGGTGGAAACTTTAATAGGCCTCCGGTGTATGACAGTAAACGTTAATGGTTTGTGTAATAATGTAAAGAGAGAATGATTTAGAATGTTTCTGAATAAATCTAGAGTGGATGTTGTGTTCCTTCAGGAGCATAATTTTAAGGAGGGTAGGGTGTTGGAGGTGGCAGGGTTTCAGGTTGTAACCCTGCCATCTGCCCATTTGAAAGGAGGGATGGGTATACTAATTATGGAGGCGAGCCCGTTTGTTTTGCAGAGAAGTGAGGGGGGAGGGGGAAGGGTGTTGCACGTGGATGGTTGGTGGATGGGCAAACGTGTGGCCTTTATAAGCTTGTACGCGCCTGCAGAGAATAACGTACAGGTGAAGCAGGAGTTTGTGTGAGGACCTTGTGTTTTTCTTCTGTGCATTACCGGAGGTGGCAATAGTAAGAGGTGATTGGAACTGCGTTATCAGGAGGGCCGACGTGGAACCGAAAGGAGCAGGCTATGTGTCGGTGACCCTAAGAGATTTAATGAGGGATATTCGGTTACAGGACGCGTTTGAGGGGGAAAGTGAGAGACAGAGCATACGTTTGTTAGGAGAGGGTATGCAGCGAGGTTAGAGTGTATTTTTCTCACGGGGTTGTAGTGAGGTCTTTCAAAACTGTTGAAGCAGCATGGTCGGATCATAGAGCAGTGTTGGTGGAGGTTGGATGAGAGGTGCTTGCGGAAATATACAGGAGTTACTGGAAATTAAATATAAGTGTATCGAGTGATGAGGAGGGGTTAGAGGGATTTTCTGTCCTATGGAAGGAGCTTAGCGAGGATGCACAGGGGGTGAAAGATGTTGTGAAATGGTGGGATTGTGTAGCCAAGGAAAGGATTAGGAAATATTATGTGAGGGAGGGTAAACGTATAAATAATTCAAAATATGGACTTTGAAATTATTTAGAGGACAGGTTAAGGGGTAGTTATGGGCAGGGGGCTGTGGGGGGCAACTATCCTATGGATGAAATTGTCGAGGTCAAAGGGAGACTGAGGGAGTTACAAAATGAGAGGTTTCAAGTGGTAAGGGTGCAGGCAGGGGTAGAGGAGGTGCTTTGGGGAGACAAGCCATCGGCATGTGTGTTGTGACGTCAAAAACAAAGGCAGCAGGTTACAGCTATTCCAAGGTTAGAGGTACATGAGATGGCGGGAGGTTATAGGGTAGGTCAGGAGATACGGGCTATGAAAGGAATGTGTGCATATGTGGATAAATGGTATGAAAGGTATTGGACAAGTGGGAGGGTGGGGAATATGGCTTTAGAGAAAGTGTGTGAGTATGTGATGTGTAATTTAGGGAATAATGATAGGAAGGCTTTAGGAGGGGTAATAACAGAGGGGAATGAGGAAGGGCAAAACACTAGGAATAGACGGTCTCCCAGCTGAATTTTATCTACAACATTGGGAGGTGATAAGAGGTTTCATGGTTAGGTTATTAAATCAGATGAAGGAGAATGGTGTGATGGGGGACAAGCAAGCAACAGCAGTTGTAGTGTTGGTCCAGAAGGGTAAGGGGCAGCACACCCTCAAGGAGTACCGTGCCATATCTCTGTTATGTGCAGATTATAAGTTGTCTGCTAAAGTCTTGGGTAATTGGTTTAAATGTGTGGTAGGGAGAGAGGTTTCGAAAACGCAGTATGGATTGGCTGGAAAGTCGAAGATTGAAGGTCATGGAATACTGAGAAGTTTTGTGGAGTCAAAAGGGGGGGGGAAGGGGGGCGGCGTTGTTGGCTTTAGACTGGCAGGGGGCCTATGACAGAGTGGAAAGGGGAGCATTGGGAGCTATACTTAGGAGGCAGGGTTATGGGGAAGAAATAGTTAATTGGGTATCCACGTTGTACAAAGGAGCTAAGAAGAGGGTACAGATTAATGGATGCTTGGGGGAGGAGATTGTAATGGGTAAGGGACTTAGGCAGGGGTGTCCCATGTCACAAATATTGTTTGCGTGCATTCAGGACCCCTTCTATAGAATGGTTGAACGTTGTGTATGTAACACGAGTGGGAGTGAGGGGGAGGTAGGGAAAGTGTGGCCTGGAATAATAGGATATGTAGATGATACAACAGTCCTGGTTTGGGTTTTGGATGATGCTGTGCAATTGTTTGGAAGTGCAACAAGGATGCAGGTAAATAGTGAGAAGTCAATGGCCATGGGGTTGGGTGATTGGGTAGAGGGGGGAGATGTAACTTTGTGAGGAAACAAACGGTGTCTTTAAAAATTTGTGGTATCATCTATGAGGATGACTTGGACGCTGCTCGAGAAGAAAACTCAAATAGGTTGATGGAAAGGATCCTGGGGCATCTGGGTGCATTGCGACCTCATCATCTGACCCTCGTGCAGAGAGTGATTGTAATAAATATATTATTGTATAGTAAGGTTTGGCATGTAGCAGCCATGTTCCCAATAACAGGGACGGCGATTGTGGGAATTCTGAGATGGGTGCTTAAATTTTTGTGGGGTTCAAGGTGCAATTGGCTGAGGAGAGAGGTTGTAATGTTTCCTGTGTACCAGGGTGGGTTGAGGATGATGGATCTGAGAAGGAGGGTTAAATGTGTGTTTCTTAAATGGGAGGTTTTATGCAAAGGAGTGAGGGGGGGGGGGCAGCTGAAATAAGTACATGATAGGTTGGGTAAGTTGTTTGGTGGTATGGAGTTGATGGAATGTGACATTGTTTTGAGGGCTTTGATGTTGGTTAGAGAACCCAGGAAAATTCGAATAGGGGTTTTGTGTAGGTTGCTTGCAGGGAGGATTGCTGTACCAGTTGAGGGATTGTTCCCCATGTACGCATGGAAGAGTATTTGGTATAGGTTTAGCAAGCTGAAGTTAAATCCTAGGGTGAGGGAGGTAACGTATTATTTTCTGCATGGCATACTACCGTCAGGGGAGGAACTAAGAACCAGAAGGGTAATTGTTGGTGGGAGGTGCGGAATCTCTGGGGGGGATGAGACTGCGTTCCATGCAGTATATTTTTGTGAGGGACTGGAGGGTGTTAGGTATTGGTTAAGTAGGGTGGTACAGAGGGTGGGGGGCCGAGGGGTGTCGGTTCTGCGTGCATTAAGCCTAGATGTGGGAGGGTTCGACGAGGGTGTCGCAAGAGCTTTGGATTATATAATGGTGGACTATATATATATATATCGTGGGTGATGAGGGAGAGAGGGGTTTGTGAGGTGCAGCGGCGGGTACTTGCGGTAACGGTTTATCGTACGATGTGTCGTAACAGGGAACTGTATGGGAGGAGGTGGGCGAAGGATTTTTTGGAAGGTTATAGAGATTTAACGTTAGGGTTTCTCATGAATCTGCGACTTGGGCTGAGTGAGTAAGGGATGGGGGTTTGGGGATTACATATGAGAAGAGGGAAGTAGGGGGTCACAGTGGGGTCGCCTCCTGGGGGGGTGAGAGTGAGGTGTATGTGGGTATAGACGGTGTAGATGTGTGGCATAAGTGTATGTAGCATGCAAGTGGGTACAGAAAGCAAAGGTGATGAAATCAAGTAATTATGTTGTAACATATGGAGAATTCTGTGATTGATGTGTCAGGGTCGTCATGACCTTCTTAACATATTAAGTGTGAATGGTGTTAAGCTTATATGTGTAAGACCTTGTAGGAGCTTTTGGGTCTTTGTAGATTGTACATATATAGCCTTTATTGGGCATGTTTCACGTGCGATATTGGTATCGCACTTAGAGGTTAATTGTTGTTTTGTTATTTATGTTTGTGTTATGGAGTTTTATGCTAGGATATTCTCCTTTAAGGTCTGTTTGGTATACTGGGTCATTTCTTTCCCGCTTGGCCCTGATTAAGGGAGTTTGTAGTGAGTGTACTGACTTTCTTGTAGCATTATATAATGTGCTCCTCCTGTTGATCAATGTTGCAATGACTCATTAAAGTTTTGTAGTGGGGAACGTATGTATGTTTTAGAGAATTTTCCTGTATCTGGGAAGAGTATGTACTTGTGTTAACGGAATTATGATGTAGATGATGTAGGCCACTTGTTCATATGTCTAATGTGAAGCTTGTGATTAACAGATATATTTTATAATGAACATTCTTTCTATTGAATTGAACCTTTGTCATTTGTCATAGTAATATTATGTAAACTATATATTCCTAGGCTTGGTTTCAATGGAAGTTTATATACTTCATATTTTGGCCCTGGTACTGAGTGTTATCTGTACGTTATGTCATTGTTAGGTTTATAATGAAATAGGCTCAAGTTTACACATTCTTTTTAATGTTATTTTCTTTTGAGAAATGTGTATCGTGTTTTGAGGTGTTAAGTTGTTGTTATTTATGAAGTGTGTTATGGCGGTTTATGTTAGGATAAACGCCTTTTTTATTTTGTTTGGTACATTGTGCTTGTCCTTCACACATTACCCTGACAAATGGGGTTTTGTCTCTTTACTTTATATAATGTGTTCATCCTGTGGAAGACGCTGATTAATATTTATTAAGTATAAGTGGAGGCTTAGGATTTTTTTTTTTTTTTTTTTCAATGATTAAAAAGGGATTGTAGTGAGGTACGTATGTATGTTTTTAGGCAATTTTTCTTGTATTGGGGGATAGTTTTGGGAAGATCATGTACTTGTTTTAATGAGATTATGATGTAGGTCATTCCTCTTATTGACTAATGTGAAGGTTGTGAACCTTTGTCATGTGTCACAGTCATATTATGTTAACTACATAACTTTGTCATGTGTCACAGTCATATTATGTTAACTACATAACTTTGTCATATGTCACAGTCATATTATGTTAACTACATAACTTTGTCATATGTCACAGTCATATTATGTTAACTATATAAACCTGAAAGGTTTAGTTTCAATGGATGTTTATATAATTTCATTTATATTTGGCCCTGTTACTGTGTCACTTGTAAGTTATGTTTGTTAAGGTTTATAATGAGGTTAGGGGTCGGATCACCCTTTTTTCTTTTTTCTTATTGTTAAGTATGTTATATGGAAATATTTGTGAGTGTATATGGGTGACGTCTTTTATGTCAGTTATAATGTGTTGTTATATTTTGTCAGTGTATGTTGTGTAGCATTGACAATCATACTGTACTTATTTTATATCTTTTTATTTTATGTTAAGCTGTAAAGTTTTTTAAATAAAATATAAAAAATAAAAAAAATGAGTCATTCGTTTTCAACTCCTCTCCTGGCAAAATGCCACATATTACAGGGCTCCCACCCTTCTTCCTCATTATGCCTGTCGCTGGCAAAATTCCACATATTACAGGGCTCCCACCCTTCTTCCTCATTATGCCTGTCGATGGCAAAATGCCACATATTACAGGGCTCCCTCCCTTCTTCCTCATTATGCCTGTCACTGGCAAAATTCCACATATTACAGGGCTCCTACCCTTCTTCCTCATTATGCCTGTCGCTTACCTATTCCTGCTAATTAGGTCCTCACTCCTATGTCTGCCAATATTCTTGCCTCCAGTACTGAGACAGGTAGCAAAATTGCTATGTTACCTCTCAGAATGTTGCCCAGACAGGAAAACATACCTTCTGCTTCCTTTACCTATCTCTAAGACAAAAAGCCCTACCCATAAACTTAACCTGACTGTCACTTACTAAAAGTGTTCTTACCTTCACTGGTGGTATTCCTCATGACGTTCTCGATGGTCTACACTGGGCTGGTCTTAACTTGGATGGTCTTTGTTGGGGTGTCTAGAGTCGCCAGCTAACACTCGTCTGCCAGTGCTGAGAAGGAATTGCTGATCACAACAGCAGTCTCCTGGACCTTCCTTAGCTTTGTTGTGTCTGCTCCAAGCAGCTTCTAATCATTGGTCTCATCAGTGACATGACTGTTCTCGATCACATTTTTCTGTGATAATCCTTGCACATATCTTTCAGTTATTGAATCTGTCTTTTAGCTTCCATTAACTCTTCCTCAAGATAAAGATATAGCTGTTCTTAATCGAGGGAAGACATCATCACAATCTCAGGTAACTAAGAACAGAGAGCACACTAGTCACATCTTTACAGGAGCAAGTCCACATCACCGCTCATGTCCACGTTACCATTGAGTACGTCCACGTCACCAGTGATCAAGTCCAGGTTACCACTGAGGGAGTCCACGTCACCACTGTTTGCCATACAAATTGTTCTAGTTGTCATTAAATGGGATTGCAAGCTTTTTACAATACCTATCTAGCTAACAATTTACAACACTTGCCCTAGAGATCCATTCACTGCACACTGCTACATAGAATCGGGACTTCTTCTTGACCTCAATTAATCTATAGCTGTCTTGTACTTATCTAGTAGCTCCTGTATCCTGCCCTTCCCAACATCGTTTCCACCAGCACTGATGCAGGTAATGGTCTTGTTCCTATTTCTTGATATAATATTAGTCTTCCTCAGTGAGGAAAAGTGAGAGTGAAAGATTGAAATTTGGAGGGTGAAAGAACGAATGCGAGAGAGTGAGTGTGAAAGTGTTCGAGATACATTGTGAGAGTGTGGGCACGCGCATGCAGCTATATACATGTACTTGTAAACAGACTACACTATATACATGTACTTGTAAACAGACTACACTATATACATGTACTTGTAAACAGACTACACTATATACATGTACTTGTAAACAGACTACACTATATACATGTACTTGTAAACAGACTACACTATATACATGTACTTGTAAACAGACTACACTATATACATGTACTTGTAAACAGACTACATTATAGACGTGTAGTCTTCTTTTAGTTGTGATTAATTACTTCTCTTTTCAATTAAATCTAGTCAAATAAAAATAAGTATCACTCTTTATGTTTATACATTTCAAGTTTTCACTGTTTAGGTTGTATTAAATGTTGTAGAGGTTGCCTTTAATTAATATGTTACATTTTTAATTTTCCTACAGAATTGTATGGCTGAGAAGTTCTCAACTTATAGGTTTTCCCACCACCAAATGTGCTTTTGCAAATTTGAGGAATGAAGAACTGAAGCCACTTGGTATGGTGAAGGTGGGCGGTGTTATGGTGGTGTGGGCGGTGGGCGTTGTGCTAGCAAGCATCATCTTTCTCACTGAGATATTATACTTCAAGAATCACCTGTGTTGTACTAGCAAGCATCATCTTTCTCACTGAGATATTATACTTCAAGAATCACCTGTGTTGTGCTAGCAAGCATCATCTTTCTCACTGAGATATTATACTTCAAGAATCACCTGTGTTGTACTAGCAAGCATCATCTTTCTCACTGAGATATTATACTTCAAGAATCACCTGTGTTGTACTAGCAAGCATCATCTTTCTCACTGAGATATTATACTTCAAGAATCGTCTGTGTTGTGCTAGCAAGCATCATCTTTCTCACTGAGATATTATACTTCAAGACTCACCTGTGTTGTACTAGCAAGCATCATCTTTCTCAATGAGATATTATACTTCAAGACTCACCTGTGTTGTACTAGCAAGCATCATCTTTCTCACTGAGATATTATACTTCAAGACTCACCTGTGTTGTACTAGCAAGCATCATCTTTCTCACTGAGATATTATACTTCAAGACTCACCTGTGTTGTACTAGCAAGCATCATCTTTCTCACTGAGATATTATACTTCACGACTCACCCGTGTTGTACTAGCAAGCATCATCTTTCTCACTGAGATATTATACTTCAAGACTCACCTGTGTTGTGCTAGCAAGCATCATCTTTCTCACTGAGATATTATACTTCAAGACTCACCTGTGTTGTGCTAGCAAGCATCATCTTTCTCACTGAGATATTATACTTCAAGACCCACCTGTGTTGTACTAGCAAGCATCATCTTTCTCACTGAGATATTATACTTCAAGACCCACCTGTGTTGTACTAGCAAGCATCATCTTTCTCACTGAGATGTTATACTTCAAGACTCACCTGTGTTGTACTAGCAAGCATCATCTTTCTCACTGAGATATTATACTTCAAGACTCACCTGTGTTGTACTAGCAAGCATCATCTTTCTCACTGAGATATTATACTTCAAGACTCACCTGTGTTGTACTAGCAAGCATCATCTTTCTCACTGAGATGTTATACTTCAAGACTCACCTGTGTTGTACTAGCAAGCATCATCTTTCTCACTGAGATGTTATACTTCAAGACTCACCTGTGTTGTACTAGCAAGCATCATCTTTCTCACTGAGATATTATACTTCAAGACTCACCTGTGTTGTACTAGCAAGCATCATCTTTCTCACTGAGATATTATACTTCAAGACTCACCTGTGTTGTACTAGCAAGCATCATCTTTCTCACTGAGATGTTATACTTCAAGACTCACCTGTGTTGTACTAGCAAGCATCATCTTTCTCACTGAGATGTTATACTTCAAGACTCACCTGTGTTGTACTAGCAAGCATCATCTTTCTCACTGAGATATTATACTTCAAGACTCACCTGTGTTGTACTAGCAAGCATCATCTTTCTCACTGAGATATTATACTTCAAGACTCACCTGTGTTGTACTAGCAAGCATCATCTTTCTCACTGAGATATTATACTTCAAGACTCACCTGTGTTGTACTAGCAAGCATCATCTTTCTCACTGAGATGTTATACTTCAAGACTCACCTGTGTTGTACTAGCAAGCATCATCTTTCTCACTGAGATATTATACTTCAAGACTCACCTGTGTTGTACCAGCAAGCATCATCTTTCTCACTGAGATGTTATACTTCAAGACTCACCTGTCATTGTTATAATGTCATTGCCTGGTCTAGTAGACCAGGCAATGACATTATAACATAAACAAGTAGCACTTCAACTGTAGAATTAGCCCATGGTAGGCAAGTCTTACTCGCATCTACTCACAAGAGCATTATTTATGATGCATATTAACTTTCATTGCTATGTACTTTTGAAACCCAACTTTGGAAAACTGGAAATCTGTCTTATCTGTTTATTTAAAAAGTATATACGAAATATAGTCTGAAAGATTAAACCTGTTTCATTGTTTCTCAGAATTGTTCTTAAAAATCTGTCTTGTATTAATACTGGCAGAATTACCCACAATATGTTAAGTAAAAGGACACAACTGTAACTAATGTGACATTTTATTGTGGCTAGTACAACCCACCTGTGTTGTACTAGCAAGCATCATCTTTCTTACTGAGATATTATACTTCAAGACTCACCTGTGTTGTACTAGCAAGCATCATCTTTCTCACTGAGATATTATACTTCAAGACTCACCTGTGTTGTACTAGCAAGCATCATCTTTCTCACTGAGATATTATACTTCAAGACTCACCTGTGTTGTACTAGCAAGCATCATCTTTCTCACTGAGATATTATACTTCAAGACTCACCTGTGTTGTACTAGCAAGCATCATCTTTCTCACTGAGATATTATACTTCAAGACTCACCTGTGTTGTACTAGCAAGCATCATCTTTCTCACTGAGATATTATACTTCAAGACTCACCTGTGTTGTACTAGCAAGCATCATCTTTCTTACTGAGATATTATACTTCAAGACTCACCTGTGTTGTACTAGCAAGCATCATCTTTCTCACTGAGATATTATACTTCAAGACTCACCTGTGTTGTACTAGCAAGCATCATCTTTCTTACTGAGATGTTATACTTCAAGACTCACCTGTGTTGTACTAGCAAGCATTATCTTTCTCACTGAGATATTATACTTCAAGACTCACCTGTGTTGTACTAGCAAGCATCATCTTTCTCACTGAGATATTATACTTCAAGACTCACCTGTGTTGTACTAGCAAGCATCATCTTTCTCACTGAGATATTATACTTCAAGACTCACCTGTGTTGTACTAGCAAGCATCATCTTTCTCACTGAGATATTATACTTCAAGACTCACCTGTGTTGTACTAGCAAGCATCATCTTTCTCACTGAGATATTATACTTCAAGACTCACCTGTGTTGTACTAGCAAGCATCATCTTTCTCACTGAGATATTATACTTCAAGACTCACCTGTGTTGTGCTAGCAAGCATCATCTTTCTTACTGAGATATTATACTTCAAGACTCACCTGTGTTGTGCTAGCAAGCATCATCTTTCTTACTGAGATATTATACTTCAAGACCCACCTGTGTTGTACTAGCAAGCATCATCTTTCTTACTGAGATATTATACTTCAAGACTCACCTGTGTTGTACTAGCAAGCATCATCTTTCTTACTGAGATATTATACTTCAAGACCCACCTGTGTTGTACTAGCAAGCATCATCTTTCTTACTGAGATATTATACTTCAAGACCCACCTGTGTTGTACTAGCAAGCATCATCTTTCTCACTGAGATATTATACTTCAAGACTCACCTGTGTTGTGCTAGCAAGCATCATCTTTCTTACTGAGATATTATACTTCACGACTCACCCGTGTTGTGCTAGCAAGCATCATCTTTCTTACTGAGATATTATACTTCAAGACTCACCTGTGTTGTGCTAGCAAGCATCATCTTTCTCACTGAGATATTATACTTCAAGACTCACCTGTGTTGTGCTAGCAAGCATCATCTTTCTTACTGAGATATTATACTTCAAGACCCACCTGTGTTGTGCTAGCAAGCATCATCTTTCTCACTGAGATATTATACTTCAAGACTCACCTGTGTTGTACTAGCAAGCATCATCTTTCTCACTGAGATATTATACTTCAAGACTCACCTGTCATTGTTATAATGTCATTGCCTGGTCTAGTAGACCAGGCAATGACATTATAACATAAACAAGTAGCACTTCAACTGTAGAATTAGCCCATGGTAGGCAAGTCTTACTCACATCTACTCACAAGAGCATTATTTATGATGCATATTAACTTTCATTGCTATGTACTTTTGAAACCCAAACTTTGGAAAACTGGAAATCTGTCTTATCTGTTTATTTAAAAAGTAGATACAAAATATATTCTGAGAGATCAAACCTGTTTCATTGTTTCTCAGAATTGTTCTTAAAAATCTGTCTTGTATTAATACTGGCAGAATTACCCACAATATGTTAAGTAAAAGGACACAACTGTAACTAATGTGACATTTTATTGTGGCAACGTTTCGCTCTCCAGGAGCTTGATCAACCCGTTACTAACAATAAATAGACACAGCGGGTATATATAGACTTTGAGTGAAGTGTAGTACAAGTAGAGGTAGTAGCAGTAGTTATATATGTGGTGGAAAAGTCAGCTGGTACATAAGAAAGAAAGATTACAAAAGCTATGGCTTGAGTAGCATAAAAAATAGATTGGGCAAATGTATATGAATGGATTTGAGAAGGAATGTTTCAGTGTCCTTCCTCTATTATATAAGAACATAAGAAAGGAAGAACACTGCAGCAGGACTGTTGGCTCAAACTGGTCTGTCCTTGTATGTAGTAGCAATTATGTGATGGTAATTATGTGTATGGCGTATTCAGGAGGATTCTTGCTAAGACTTCAGAGATGATGAAGCTGACTTTGTTTTGTTTGTGTTAGAAATAGCGATTAATGCTGATTTAAGGCACCTGCATCTGCAGAAATTAGGTTCTTTGATCACTAATTAAGGGTCCCTGAATTTCATAAGATGACTGGCTTAATTTCGGTGTTGTACGCAGGCGTTGTTCAAGTTGTCGTTCCTACATGCAATAATGTGTTCACTGAGGCGTGTTTCGAGGTTTCTTGCTGTTTCACCTACATATATCCTGTTACAGCCTCCACAAGGTATAGAGTAACTCCTGCATTGACTGGTTCATGGTGCTTGTATTTTGTCCTGGTTAGATCCTTTACTGAAGTGCTGCAGGCGATGGCGACTCTAGTGTTAGCTTGTGAAATGTTCAGTGCTACCTGGCTGTTAGGAAAAATTATAACTTTGTTAGGAGTGGTGTTGATGCGTGGAGAATTAATAATGTGAAGAGCTCTTTTCTTGCAATCTTTGATGAAAAAAGGAGGGAAAATGTAAATCAGTGAAGGTTTAGTGTAAGTATGTATATTCCTCTTCAAGATGTGTTCAGTCCATCAAGTTTGATGGACTGAACACATCGACTCCAGGCTGAGGGACTGATTACCTCAAACTCCTCCTCTCCTTACGCCTTTCTACTTTGTATTGGACTGATGAAGCCACTGTGTGGCGAAATGTTTCCTGAATAAAGATTCCCATTTGTTGCATAAGTGTCTCAATCTTCAACTGTTGAACCAGCGATCCAGTTTACACTAGAAGAATGCTTGATAAAAGTACTGAATATTAGCGAAGATGTGGCTTATATACGGCAGTGGTGAGTGTCACCAGTGGTAGGTGGTGTCACCAGTGGTAGGTGTCACCAGTGGTAGGTGTCACCAGTGGTAGGTGTCACCAGTGGTAGGTGTCACCAGTGGTAGGTGGTGTCACCAGTGGTAGGTGTCACCAGAGGTAGGTGGTGTCACCAGTGGTAGGTGTCACCAGTGGTAGGTGTCACCAGAGGTAGGTGGTGTCACCAGTGGTAGGTGTCACCAGAGGTAGGTGGTGTCACCAGTGGTAGGTGTCACCAGAGGTAGGTGGTGTCACCAGTGGTAGGTGTCACCAGTGGTAGGTGTCACCAGAGGTAGGTGGTGTCACCAGTGGTAGGTGTCACGAAGTTAGGTGGTGTCACCAGATGGTGTCACCAGTGGTAGGTGTCACCAGTGGTAGGTGTCACCAGTGGTGGGCAGTGGTAAGTGGTGTCACCAGTAGTAGGCGGTGTCACCAGAGGTAGGCGGTGCCACCAGTGGTAGGTAGTGTCACCAGTGGTAGGCGGTGTCACCAGTTGTAGGTGGTGTCACTCGCGGTAGGTGGCGTCAGCAGTTGTTAGTGGTGTCATAACTGGTAGGTGGTGTCAGCAGTGGTAGGTGTCACCAGAGGTAGGTGGTGTCACCAGTGGTAGGTGGTGTCACCAGTGGTAGGTGGTGTCACCAGTAGTAGGCGGTGTCACCAGAGGTAGGCAGTGCCACCAGTGGTAGGTCGTGTCACCAGTGGTAGGTGTCACCAGTGGTAGGTGGTGTCACCAGTGGTAGGTGTCACCAGTGGTAGGTGTCACCAGTGGTAGGTGGTGTCACCAGTGGTAGGTGTCACCAGAGGTAGGTGGTGTCACCAGTGGTAGGTGTCACCAGTGGTAGGTGGTGTCACCAGTGGTAGGTGTCACCAGTGGTAGGTGTCACCAGTGGAAGGGATTGTCACTACTGGTAAGTGGTGTCACCAGTGGTAGGCGTTGTCAAAGGTGGTAGGTGCTGTCCCAAGTGGTAGGTTGTGTCACCAGTGGTAGGTGGTGTAATAAGTGGAATCCGGTGTCACCAGAGCTAGGCGATGTCACCAGTGTTAGGTGGTGTCACCAGTGATAGATGGTGTCACCAGTGGTAGGCGATGTCACCAGTGGTAGGTGGTGTCACCAGTGGTAGGTGTCACCAGTGGTAGGTGGTGTCACCAGTGGTAGGTGTCACCAGTGGTAGGTGGTGTCACCAGTGGTAGGTGTCACCAGAGGTAGGTGGTGTCACCAGTGGTAGGTGTCACCAGTGGTAGGTGGTGTCACCAGTGGTAGGTGTCACCAGAGGTAGGTGGTGTCACCAGTGGTAGGTGTCACCAGAGGTAGGTGGTGTCACCAGTGGTAGGTGTCACCAGTGGTAGGTGGTGTCACCAGTGGTAGGTGTCACCAGAGGTAGGTGTCACCAGTGGTAGGTGTCACCAGAGGTAGGTGGTGTCACCAGTGGTAGGTGTCACCAGAGGTAGGTGGTGTCACCAGTGGTAGGTGTCACCAGAGGTAGGTGGTGTCACCAGTGGTAGGTGTCACCAGAGGTAGGTGGTGTCACCAGTGGTAGGTGTCACCAGAGGTAGGTGGTGTCACCAGTGGTAGGTGTCACCAGTGGTAGGTGTCACCAGTGGTAGGTGGTGTCACCAGTGGTAGGTGTCACCAGAGGTAGGTGGTGTCACCAGTGGTAGGTGTCACCAGTGGTAGGTGGTGTCACCAGTGGTAGGTGGTGTCACCATTGGTATACATAGAATTTTCCTGTAGAGGGAATCTGGTGTCAATGTCCCCGTGTCTCGGTCTCAGACCAAGCCTCGTCGTGGATCAGATTCTGATGAACCAGGCTGTTACTGTTGGCCGCACACAAATTGACGTACTTACCACAATCTATCTGGTCAGGTTCTGACTTTTGGTGCCTATCCAGTGCCTTCAAGACAGCCAGGGGTCTATTGGTAATCCCCCTTATGTATGTTGGGAGGCAGTTGAACAGTCTTGGGCCACAAACACTTATTGTGTTGTCTCTCATTGTACTCATGTCGCCCCTGCTTTTTATTGGCGAATGTTGCATCTCCTGCCGAGTCTTCTGCTATCATAGGCAGTGATTTTCGTGTGCAAGTTAAGTATTAATCCCTCTAGGATTTTCCAAGTGTATATTATCATGTATCTCTCTCGCCTTCATTCCAGGGAATACAAATTAAGGGATTTCAACCGTTTCCAGTAATTTAGATCAGTGTACAGTAGTATTCCAGCCTAGAGAGAACAAGCGATTTGAAGAGAATAATCATGGGCATAACGTCCCTACCTGAAGTTTACCTGGAGAGGGTTCAGAGGGTCAACGCCCTCGCCGCTAGGTCTGAGACCAGGCCTCATGGTGGATCAGGGTCTGATCAACCAGGCTGTTACAGCTGGCCCCTTGGTTTGAAGGTTCTCATTATCCATCCTATAATATTCCTAGCAGATTCAGATGGTCTTTGAAGGCGAGATCCTCTGACATTATCGCTCCCAGGTCCTTCACATTACTTTCTCGCGGTATAGTATGGTTAGAATTTGTTGTATATCCTAATACAGTTTTAATTTCCTCAAATTTTCCATATCTCAGTAATTGAAATTTCTCCTCATTGAACTTCATATTGTTTTGAGTGGCCCATATCAAGACTTGGTTGATGTCTGCTTGGAATCTTGCAGTGTCCTCGATGAGTAGGACGGGAGTGAGTACTGTGCCTTGTGGAACACAGTAGGACGGGAGTGAGTACTGTGCCTTGTGGAACACAGTAGGACGGGAGTGAGTACTGTGCCTTGTGGAACACAGTAGGACGGGAGTGAGTACTGTGCCTTGTGGAACACAGTAGGACGGGAGTGAGTACTGTGCCTTGTGGAACACAGTAGCACAGGAGTGAGTACTGTGCCTTGTGGAACACAGTAGGACGGGAGTGAGTACTGTGCCTTGTGGAACACAGTAGGACGGGAGTGAGTACTGTGCCTTGAGGAACACAGTAGGACGGGAGTGAGTACTGTGCCTCGTGGAACACAGTAGGACGGGAGTGAGCACTGTGCCTTGTGGAACACAGTAGGACGAGAGAGAGTACTGTGCCTTGTGGAACACAGTAGGACGGGAGTGAGTACTGTGCCTTGTGGAACACAGTAGGACAGGAGTGAGTACTGTGCCTTGTGGAACACAGTAGGACGGGAGTGAGTACTGTGCCTTGAGGAACACAGTAGGAAGGGAGTGAGTACTGTGCCTTGTGGAACACAGTAGGACGGGAGTGAGTACTGTGCCTTGTGGAAAACAGTAGGATGGGAGTGAGTACTGTGCCTTGTGGAACACAGTAGGACGGGAGTGAGTACTGTGCCTTGTGGAACACAGTAGGACGGGAGTGAGTACTGTGCCTTGTGGAACACAGTAGGACGAGAGTGAGTACTGTGCCTTGTGGAACACAGTAGGACGGGAGTGAGTACTGTGCCTTGTGGAACACAGTAGGACGGGAGTGAGTACTGTGCCTTGTGGAACACAGTAGGACGAGAGTGAGTACTGTGCCTTGTGGAACACAGTAGGACGGGAGTGAGTACTGTGCCTTGTGGAACACAGTAGGACGGGAGTGAGTACTGTGCCTTGTGGAACACAGTAGGACAGGAGTGAGTACTGTGCCTTGTGGAACACAGTAGGACGGGAGTGAATACTGTGCCTTGTGGAACACAGTAGGAAGGGAGTGAGTACTGTGCCTTGTGGAACACAGTAGGACGGGAGTGAGTACTGTGCCTTGTGGAACACAGTAGGACAGGAGTGAGTACTGTGCCTTGTGGAACACAGTAGGACGGGAGTGAGTACTGTGCCTTGTGGAACACAGTAGGACGGGAGTGAGTACTGTGCCTTGTGGAACACAGTAGGACGGGAGTGAGTACTGTGCCTTGTGGAACACAGTAGGACGAGAGTGAGTACTGTGCCTTGTGGAACACAGTAGGACGGGAGTGAGTACTGTGCCTTGTGGAACACAGTAGGACGGGAGTGAGTACTGTGCCTTGTGGAACACAGTAGGACGAGAGTGAGTACTGTGCCTTGTGGAACACAGTAGGACGGGAGTGAGTACCGTGCCTTGTGGAACACAGTAGGACGGGAGTGAGTACTGTGCCTTGTGGAGCACAGTAGGACAGGAGTGAGTACTGTGCCTTGTGGAACACAGTAGGACGGGAGTGAGTACTGTGCCTTGTGGAACACAGTAGGACGGGAGTGAGTACTGTGCCTTGTGGAACACAGTAGGACGGGAGTGAGTACTGTGCCTTGTGGAAAACAGTAGGATGGGAGTGAGTACTGTGCCTTGTGGAACACAGTAGGACGGGAGTGAGTACTGTGCCTTGTGGAACACAGTAGGACGGGAGTGAGTACTGTGCCTTGTGGAACACAGTAGGACGGGAGTGAGCACTGTGCCTTGTGGAATGCAGTAGGACAGGAGTGAGTACTGTGCCTTTTGGAACACAGTAGGACGAGAGTGAGTACTGTGCCTTGTGGAACACAGTAGTACGGGAGTGAGTACTGTGCCTTGTGGAACACAGTAGGACGGGAGTGAGTACTGTGCCTTGTGGAACACAGTAGGACGGGAGTGAGTACTGAGCCTTGTGAAACACAGTAGGACAGGAGCGAGTACTGTGCCTTGTGGAACACAGTAGGACGGGAGTGAGTACTGTGCCTCGTGGAACACAGTAGGACGGGAGTGAGTACTGTGCCTTTCGGAACACAGAAGGACGGGAGTGAGTACTGTGCCTTGTGGAACACAGTAGGACGGGAGTGAGTACTGTGCCTTGTGGAACACAGTAGGACGGGAGTGAGTACTGTGCCTTGTGGAACACAGTAGGACGGGAGTGAGTACTGTGCCATGTGGAACACAGTAGGACAGGAGTGAGTACTGTGCCTTGTGGAACACAGTAGGACGGGAGTGAGCACTGTGCCTTGTGGAACACAGTAGGACGGGAGTGAGTACTGTGCCTTGTGGAACACAGTAGGACGGGAGTGAGTACTGTGCCTTGTGGAACACAGTAGGACGGGAGTGAGTACTGTGCCTTGTGGAACACAGTAGGACGGGAGTGAGTACTGTGCCTTGTGGAACACAGTAGGACGGGAGTGAGTACTGTGCCTTGTGGAACACAGAAGGACGGGAGTGAGTACTGTACCTTGTGGAACACAGTAGGACAGGAGTGAGTACTGTGCCTTGTGGAACACAGAAGGACGGGAGTGAGTACTGTGCCTTGTAGAACACAGTAGGACAGGAGTGAGTACTGTGCCTTGTGGAACACAGTAGCACGGGAGTGAGTACTGTGTCTTGTGGAACACAGTAGGACGGGAGTGAGTACTGTGCCTTGTGGAACACAGTAGGACGGGAGTGAGTACTGTGCCTTGTGGAACACAGTAGGACGGGAGTGAGTACTGTGCCTTGTGGAACACAGTAGGACGGGAGTGAGTACTGTGCCTTGTGGAACACAGTAGGACGGGAGTGAGTACTGTGCCTTGTGTTACACAGTAGGACGGGAGTGAGTACTGTGCCATGTGGAACACAGTAGGACAGGAGTGAGTACTGTGCCTTGTGGAACACAGTAGGACGGGAGTGAGCACTGTGCCTTGTGGAACACAGTAGGACGGGAGTGAGTACTGTGCCATGTGGAACACAGTAGGACAGGAGTGAGTACTGTGCCTTGTGGAACACAGTAGGACGGGAGTGAGCACTGTGCCTTGTGGAACACAGTAGCACGGGAGTGAGTACTGTGCCTCGTGGAACACAGAAGGACGGGAGTGAGTACTGTGCCTTGTGGAACACAGTAGGACGGGAGTGAGTTCTGTGCCTTGTGGAACACAGTAGGACGGGAGTGAGTACTGTGCCTTGTGGAACACAGTAGGACGGGAGTGAGGACTGTGCCTTGTGGAACACAGTAGGACGGGAGTGAGTACTGTGCCTTGTGTTACACAGTAGGACGGGAGTGAGTACTGTGCCATGTGGAACACAGTAGGACAGGAGTGAGTACTGTGCCTTGTGGAACACAGTAGGACGGGAGTGAGCTCTGTGCCTTGTGGAACACAGTAGGACGGGAGTGAGTACTGTGCCATGTGGAACACAGTAGGACAGGAGTGAGTACTGTGCCTTGTGGAACACAGTAGGACGGGAGTGAGCACTGTGCCTTGTGGAACACAGTAGGACGGGAGTGAGTACTGTGCCTTGTGGAACGCAGTAGGACGGGAGTGAGTACTGTGCCTTGTGGAACACAGTAGGACGGGAGTGAGTACTGTGCCTTGTGGAACACAGTAGGACGAGAGTGGGTACTGTGCCTTGTGGAACACAGTAGGACGGGAGTGAGTACTGTGCCTTGTGGAACACAGTAGGAAGGGAGTGAGTACTGTGCCTTGTGGAACACAGTAGGACGGGAGTGAGTACTGTGCCTTGTGGAACACAGTAGGACAGGAGTGAGTACGGTGCCTTGTGGAATACAGTAGGACGGGAGTGAGTACTGTGCCATGTGGAACACAGTAGGACGGGAGTGAGTACTGTGCCTTGTGGAACACAGTAGGACGGGAGTGAGTACTGTCCCTTGTGGAACACAGTAGGACGGGAGTACTGTGCCTTGTGGAACACAGTAGGATGGGAGTGAGTACTGTGCCTTGTGGAACACAGTAGGAAGGGAGTGAGTACTGTGCCTTGTGGAACACAGTAGGACGAGAGTGGGTACTGTGCCTTGTGGAACACAGTAGGACAGAAGTGAGTACTGTGCCTTGTGGAACACAGTAGGACGGGAGTGAGTACTGTGCCTTGTGGAACACAGTAGGACGGGAGTGAGTAATGTGTTTTGTGGAACACAGTAGGACAGGAGTGAGTACTGTGCCTTGTGGAACACAGTAGGACGGGAGTGAGTACGGTGCCTTGTGGAACACAGTAGGACGGGAGTGAGTACTGTGCCTTGTGGAACACAGTAAGACGGCAGTGAGTACTGTGCCTTGTGGAACACAGTAGGACAGGAGTGAGTACTGTGCCTTGTGGAACACAGTAGGGACGGGAGTGAGTACTGTGCCATGTGGAACACAGTAGGACGGGAGTGAGTACTGTGCCTTGGGAACACAGTAGAACGGGAGTGAGCACTGTGCCTTGTGGAACACAGTAGGACGGGAGTGAGTACTGTGCCTTGTGGAACACAGTAGCACGGGAGTGAGTACTGTGCCTTGTGGAACACAGTAGGACGGGAGTGAGAACTGTGCCTCGTGGAACACAGTAGGACGGGAGTGAGTACTGTGCCTTGTGGAACACAGTAGGACGGGAGTGAGTACTGTGCCTTGTGGAACACAGTAGGACGGGAGTGAGTACTGTGCCTTGTGGAACACAGTAGGACGGGAGTGAGTACTGTGCCTTGTGGAACACAGTAGGACGGGAGTGAGTACTGTGCCTTGTGTTACACAGTAGGACGGGAGTGAGTACTGTGCCATGTGGAACACAGTAGGACAGGAGTGAGTACTGTGCCTTGTGGAACACAGTAGGACGGGAGTGAGCACTGTGCCTTGTGGAAGACAGTAGGCCGGGAGTGAGTACTGTGACATGTGGAACACAGTAGGACAGGAGTGAGTACTGTGCCTTGTGGAACACAGTAGGACGGGAGTGAGCACTGTGCCTTGTGGAACACAGTAGCACGGGAGTGAGTAATGTGCCTTGAGGAACACAGTAGGACGGGAGTGAGTACTGTGCCTCGTGGAACACAGTAGGACGGGAGTGAGTACTGTGCCTTGTGGAACACAGTAGGACGGGAGTGAGTACTGTGCCTTGTGGAACACAGTAGGACGGGAGTGAGTACTGTGCCTTGTGGAACACAGTAGGACGGGAGTGAGTACTGTGCCTTGTGGAACACAGTAGGACGGGAGTGAGTACTGTGCCTTGTGTTACACAGTAGGACGGGAGTGAGTACTGTGCCATGTGGAACACAGTAGGACAGGAGTTAGTACTGTGCCTTGTGGAACACAGTAGGACGGGAGTGAGCACTGTGCCTTGTGGAACACAGTAGGACGGGAGTGAGTACTGTGCCATGTGGAACACAGTAGCACAGGAGTGAGTACTGTGCCTTGTGGAACACAGTAGGACGGGAGTGAGCACTGTGCCTTGTGGAACACAGTAGGACGGGAGTGAGTACTGTGCCATGTGGAACACAGTAGGACAGGAGTGAGCGCTGTGCCTTGTGGAACACAGTAGGACGGGAGTGAGTACTGTGCCTTGAGGAACACAGTAGGACGGGAGTGAGTACTGTGCCTCGTGGAACACAGTAGGACGGGAGTGAGCACTGTGCCTTGTGGAACACAGTAGGACGAGAGTGAGTACTGTGCCTTGTGGAACACAGTAGGACGGGAGTGAGTACTGTGCCTTGTGGAACACAGTAGGACGGGAGTGAGTACTGTGCCTTGTGGAACACAGTAGGACGGGAGTGAGTACTGTGCCTTGTGGAACACAGTAGGACAGGAGTGAGTACTGTGCCTTGTGGAATACAGTAGGACGGGAGTGAGTACTGTGCCATGTGGAACACAGTAGGACGGGAGTGAGTACTGTGCCTTGTGGAACACAGTAGGACGGGAGTGAGTACTGTCCCTTGTGGAACACAGTAGGACGGGAGTGAGTACTGTGCCTTGTGGAACACAGTAGGATGGGAGTGAGTACTGTGCCTTGTGGAACACAGTAGGAAGGGAGTGAGTACTGTGCCTTGTGGAACACAGTAGGACGAGAGTGGGTACTGTGCCTTGTGGAACACAGTAGGACAGAAGTGAGTACTGTGCCTTGTGGAACACAGTAGGACGGGAGTGAGTACTGTGCGTTGTGGAACACAGTATTACGGGAGTGAGTACTGTGTTTTGTGGAACACAGTAGGACAGTAGTGAGTACTGTGCCTTGTGGAACACAGTAGGACGGGAGTGAGTACTGTGCCTTGTGGAACACAGTAGGACAGGAGTGAGTACTGTGCCTTGTGGAACACAGTAGGAAGGGAGTGAGTACTGTGCCTTGTGGAACACAGTAGGACGAGAGTGGGTACTGTGCCTTGTGGAACACAGTAGGACAGGTGTGAGTACTGTGCCTTGTAGAACACAGTAGGACGGGAGTGAGTACTGTGCTTTGTGGAACACAGTAGGACGGGAGTGAGTACTGTGCCTTGTGGAACACAGTAGGACGGGAGTGAGTACTGTGCCTTGTGGAACACAGTAGGACGGGAGTGAGTTCTGTGCCATGTGGAACACAGTAGGACGGGAGTGAGTACTGTGCCTTGTGGAACACAGTAGGACGGGAGTGAGTACTGTGCCTTGTGGAACACAGTAGGACGGGAGTGAGTACTGTGCCTTGTGGAACACAGTAGGACGGGAGTGAGTACTGTGCCTTGTGGAACACAGTAGGACGGGAGTGAGTACTGTGCCTTGTGGAACACAGTAGGACGGGAGTGAGTACTGTGCCATGTGGAACACAGTAGGACGGGAGTGAGTACTGTGCCTTGTGTAACACAGTAGGACGGGAGTGAGTACTGTGCCTTGTGGAACACAGTAGGACAGGAGTGAGTACTGTGCCTTGTGGAACACAGTAGGACGGGAGTGAGTACTGTGCCTTGTGGAACACAGTAGGACGGGAGTGAGTACTGTTCCTTGTGGAACATAGTAGGACGGGAGTGAGCACTGTGCCTTGTGGAACACAGTAGGACGGGAGTGAGTACTGTGCCTTGTGGAACACAGTAGGACGGGAGTGAGCACTGTGCCTTGTGGAACACAGTAGGACGGGAGTGAGTACTGTGCCTTGTGGAACACAGTAGGACGGGAGTGAGTACTGTGCCTTGTGGAACACAGTAGGACGGGAGTGAGTACTGTGCCTTGTGGAACACAGTAGGACGGGAGTGAGTACTGTGCCTTGTGGAACACAGTAGGACAGGAGTGAGTATTGTGCCTTGTGGAACACAGTAGGACGAGAGTGAGTACTGTGCCTTGTGGAACACAGTAGGACGGGAGTGAGTACTGTGCCTTGTGGAACACAGTAGGACGGGAGTGAGTACTGTGCCTTGTGGAACACAGTAGGACGGGAGTGAGTACTGTGCCTTGTGGAACACAGTAGGACAGGAGTGAGTACTGTGCCTTGTGGAACACAGTAGGACGGGAGTGAGTACTGTGCCTTGTGGAACACAGTAGGACGGGAGTGAGTACTGTGCCTTGTGGAACACAGTAGGACGGGAGTGAGTACTGTGCCTTGTGGAACACAGTTGGACGGGAGTGAGTACTGTGCCTTGTGGAACACAGTAGGACAGGAGTGAGTACTGTGCCTTGTGGAACACAGTAGGACGAGAGTGAGTACTGTGCCTTGTGGAACACAGTAGGACAGGAGTGAGTACTGTGCCTTGTGGAACACAGTAGGACGAGAGTGAGTACTGTGCCTTGTGGAACACAGTAGGACGGGAGTGAGTACTGTGCCTTGTGGAAAACAGTAGGACGGGAGTGAGCACTGTGCCTTGTGGAACACAGTAGGACGGGAGTGAGTACTGTGCCTTGTGGAACACAGTAGGACGGGAGTGAGTACTGTGCCTTGTGGAACACAGTAGGACGGGAGTGAGCACTGTGCCTTGTGGAACACAGTAGGACGGGAGTGAGTACTGTGCCATGTGGAACACAGTAGGACGGGAGTGAGTACTGTGCCTTGTGGAACACAGTGGGACGGGAGTGAGTACTGTGCCTTGTGGAACACAGTATGACGGGAGTGAGTACTGTGCCTTGTGGAACACAGTAGGACGGGAGTGAGTACTGTGCCATGTGGAACACAGTAGGACGGGAGTGAGTACTGTGCCATGTGGAACACAGTAGGACGTGAGTGAGTACTGTGCCATGTGGAACACAGTAGGACGGGAGTGAGTACTGTGCCATGTGGAACACAGTAGGACGGGAGTGAGTACTGTGCCTTGTGGAACACAGTAGGACGGGAGTGAGTACTGTGCCTTGTGTTACACAGTAGGACGGGAGTGAGTACTGTGCCTTGTGGAACACAGTAGGACGGGAGTGAGTACTGTGCCTTGTGGATCACAGTAGGACGGGAGTGAGTACTGTGCCTTGTGGAACACAGTAGGACGGGAGTGAGTACTGTGCCTTGTGGAACAGAACTTATCACCGTATCTGCCTCCGACTTTACTCTGTTCACTACATTTGTTTATATTTTATTTAAAACTTCTGGTACATGTTGAATATAGGTACATATAGGCATATGTAACAATTACAGTTGAGAAACAAAGGTAACCGATATTACACATTCAAAATTCATACATGAATATAGGTTACGGAAGAGAAACGTAAAAGAAACATGGAAGACCGCGCAAGCTACAACACTACCCACATTCCACCCCGCCAATCACATGCCAGACACACCACACCTGAACGTTCCTCCTACATTACACACCAGGACCCGACCTGTGTCCACTAAATCACCATAAATGAAATTCTTCGCCAAAAACGTTGCCATCTACTAAGGTAGTCATAAGATTTACAATGGAAAGTTATGAAATCCCCTTACTGTACGTACAGTGGTCTCCTCCTGAGCCCTACCAACACAAGATACAATATATAGCTTCGTTGAGCATAACCGAGCATACCACATTGTTAAATAATAAAAACAGAAACACAATTAATTACATAATTCCATATAAAACATTACAGCATGATCTCAAATCTGAGAGCCGCAAATACAATACATAAGTAGCAGCGTTTTACATGCACTATTGAAATATATAGCACATACAAATTGGAAAAAAAACATTAATAGTAAATTATGTCTTATATGCAGCAAGTTGTGTTGCAAGAACTTCACCTGGTGCCTACCAGAACCCGAGCCTAAAGGCACACCACTTCCCCAGAACTTTACACTCATACGCTTAACACTCCCACATGCAAAACTTTAGCCCCCCTCCCTCAAGCCACACCACACGTACTCCCGCAAACAGATACTTGTTCCTTTGCCAACATACTCCGTTCACACATAAAATATGTCTCTCCCCCTAGGAGACCAGCCAGTTTCTACCCCTTACAACTACAGCTTCTACAAATCCCCCAAGGTTAAAACCCTGTAACCCTCCAGAAAATCCCTCCCCCACCTTCCCCCACATATTTCCTTATTGCGACACTTAGGTTTATAAAAAGTTGCTGCTAATACCTTGCGCCGTTCTACTACCGTCGTCTCCTGCATCGCCCATGACATATAAAAGAAACCAACAACTACATAAGCCACTGCCCTTTGAACCCTGTCCTCCACCCCTCCCATATCCAGGCTTAACGCCCTCAACACTGATAACCCCCCTACCCACCAACTGAAACACCCTTCCCATTTATTCCCTCAAGACTCCTAAACACTCACAAAAGTAGACTGCATGGGAAGCAGACTCCTCTTCCCCGCAAAACGTACACATCCCACCCTCCCGAATTCGTCTGTTCCGTAAAACCACCCGGACGGTAAGAATCCCGTGTAGAAATTGAAACATTACTCCCCTCACACTCGGTCGTAGACGCAATCCCTTCAAACGGCGCCAAATGTCGTCCCACACAAGGCACAGTACCCGCTCCCATCTTGTTTCTCATCTACATATTTGACATAGACAAGGATGTCAGCCACAGCACCGTGTCTTCCTTTGCAGATGACACCCGAATCTGCATGACAGTGTCTTCCATTGCAGACACTGCAAGGCTCCAGGCAGACATTGCAGACACTGCAAGGCTCCAGGCGGACATCAACCAAATCTTTCAATGGGCTGCAGAAAACAATATGAAGTTCAACGATGAGAAAATTCAATTACTACGATGTGGTAAATGTGAGGAAATTAAATCTTCATCAGAGTACAAAACAAATTCTGGCCACAAAATAGAGCGAAACACCAACGTCAAAGACCTGGGAGTGATCATGTCGGAGGATCTCACCTTCAAGGACCATAACATTGTATCAATCGCATCTGCTAGAAAAATGACAGGATGGATAATGAGAACCTACAAAACGAGGGAGGCCAAGCTCATGATGACACTCTTCAGGTCACTTGTTCTATCTAGGCAGGAATATTGCTGCACACTAACAGCACCTTTCAAGGCAGGTGAAATTGCTGACCTAGAAAATGTACAGAGAACCTTCACGGCGCGCATAACGGAGATAAAACACCTCAATTACTGGAAGCGCTTGAGGTTCCTGAACCTGTATTCCCTGGAACGCAGGCGGGAGAGATACATGATTATATACACCTGGAAAATCCTAGAGGGACTAGTACCGAACTTGCACACGAAAATCACTCACTACGAAAGCAAAAGACTTGGCAGACGATTCAACATCCCCCAATGAAAAGCAGGGGTGTCACTAGCACGTTAAGAGACCATACAATAAGTGTCAGGGGCCCGAGACTGTTCAACTGCCTCCCAGCACACATAAGGGGGATTACCAACAGACCCCTGGCAGTCTTCAAGCTGGCACTGGACAAGCACCTAAAGTCGGTTCCTGATCAGCCGGGCTGTGGCTCGTACGTTGGTTTGTGTGCAGCCAACAGTAACAGCCTGATTGACCAGGCTCTGATCCACCGGGAGGCCTGGTCACAGACCGGGCCGCGGCGGCGTTGACCCCCGGAACTCTCTCCATGTAAAACTCCAGTATTACAGTATTTATATTAATTATTTATTATTATTATTATTATTATTATTATTATTATTATTATTACTATAATTATTATTATTATTATTAATATTATTGTTATTATTACAGTATTATCTGTAGACGATTCGGGTTTAGCACTCTCCATGATAAAAATAGTTACTGGTTCCAATATTTCTGGTTCCAATATTACTGGTTCCAATATCACTGGTTCCAATATTACTGGATCGAATATTACTGGTTCCAATATTACTGGTTCCTATATTACTGGTTCCAATATTACTGGTTCCTATATTACTGGTTCCCATATTACTGGTTCAAATATTACTGCTTCCAATATTACTGGATCAAATATTACTGGTTCCAATATTACTGGTTCCAATATTACTGGTTCCAATATTACTGGATCGAATATTACTGGTTCCAATATTACTGGTTCCTATATTACTGGTTCCAATATTACTGGTTCCTATATTACTGGTTCCCATATTACTGGTTCAAATATTACTGGTTCCAATATTACTGGTTCCAATATTACTGGTTCCTATATTACTGGTTCCCATATTACTGGTTCAAATATTACTGCTTCCAATATTACTGGATCAAATATTACTGGTTCCAATATTACTGGTTCCAATATTATTGGTTCCAATATTGCTGGTTCCAATATTACTGGTTCCAATATTACTGGTTCCTATATTACTGGTTCCCATATTACTGGTTCAAATATTACTGCTTCCAATATTACTGGTTCAAATATTACTGGTTCCAATATTACTGGTTCCAATATTATTGGTTCCAATATTGCTGGTTCAAATATTACTGCTTCCAATATTACTGGTTCCTACATTACTGGTTCCAAAATTACTGGATCCAATATTACTGGTTCTTATATTATTGGTTCCAATATTACTGGTTCCAATTTTACTGGTTCATGTATTACTGGTTCCAATATTACTGGTTCCTAAATTACTGGTTCCAATATTACTGTTTCCAATATTACTGGTTCCTATATTACTGATTCCAATATTACTGGTTCTGACATTACTGGTTCCAATATTACTGATTCCTGTATTACTGGTTCCAGTATTACTGGTTCCTATATTACTGGTTCCAATAATACTGGTTCCAATAATACTGGTTCCAATATTACTGGTTCCAATATCGCTGGTTCTAATATTACTGGTTTCAATATTACTGGTTCCAATATTACTGGTTCAAATATTACTGGTTCCAATATTACTGGTTCCAATATTACTGGTTCAAATATTACTGTTTCCAATATTACTGATTCCAATATTACTGGTTCCAATATTACGGGTTTCAATATTACTGGTAACAATATTACTGGTTAGAGTATTACTGGTTCCAATATTACTAGTTCCAATATTACTGATTCCAATATTACTGGTTCCAATATCGCTGGTTCCAATATTACTGGTTCCAATATTACTGGTTCCAATATCACTGGTTCCAAAATTACTGGTTCCAATATTACTGTTTCCAATGTTGCTGTTTCCAATATTACTGATTCCAATATTACTGGTTCCAATATAACGGTTTTCAATGTTACTGGTTCCTATATTAGTGGTTCCAATATTACTGGTCCCAATATTACTGGTTAGAGTATTACTGGTTCCAATATTACTGGTTCCAATATTACTGGTTCCAATATTACTGGTTCCAGTAATACTGGTTCCATTATTACTGGTTCCAATATTACTGGTTCCAATATTATTGTTTCCAATGTTGTTTGTGTCCAATATTGCTGGTTCCAGTATTACTAGTTCCAATATTACTGGTTCCAATATTACTGGTTCCAATATTACTTGTTCCAATATTACTGGTTCCAATATTACTGGTTTCTATAATACTTGTTCCAATATTACTGGTTCCAATGTTACTCTTTCCAATATTACTGGTTCCTGAATTACTGGTTCCAATATTACTGGTTAAAATATTACTGGTTCCAATATTACTGGTTAAAATATTACTGGTTCCAATATTACTCTTTCCAATAGTACTGGTTCTAATATTACTGGTTCCAATATTACTGATTCCAGCATTACTGGTTCCAATATTACTGGTTCCAAGATTAATGGTTCCAATATTACTGGTTCCAATATTACTGGTTCCAATATTACTGGTTCCATTATTACTGATTCCAATATTACTGCTTCCAATATTACTGGTTCCAATATTACTGGTTCCAATATTACTGGTTCCAATACTTCTGGTTCCTATATTACTCGTTCTAATATTACTGGCTCCAATATTACTGGTTCCAATATTACTGGTTCCTGTATTACTGGTTCCAATATTACTGGTTCAAATATTACTGGTTCCAATATTACTCTTTCCAATATTATTGGTTCCAATATTACTGGTTCCATTATTACTGGTTCCAGTATTACTGGTTCCAATATTACTGGTTCCAATATTACTGGTTCCAATATTACTGGTTCCTTTATTACTGGTTCCAATATTGCTGGTTCCAATAATGCTGGCTCCAATATTGCTGGTTCCAATATTATTGGTTCCAATATTACTTGTTCCAATATTACTTGTTTCAACATTACTGGTTCCTATATTACTGGTTCCAATATTACTAGTTCCAATATTACTGGTTCTAGCATTACTGGTTCCAATATTACTGGTTTCAATATTACTGGGTCCAATATTGCTGGTTCCAATATTACTGGTTCCAATATTACTGGTTCCAATATTACTGGTTCCAATATTACTGGCTCCAATATTACTGGTTCCAATATTACTGGTTCCAATATCACTGGTTCCAGTATTGCTGTTTCCAATATTACTGGTTCCAATATTACTGGTTCCAATATTACTGGTTCCAACATTACTGGTTAAAATATTACTGCGTCCAATACTACTGGTTCCAATATTGCTGGTTCCAATATTGCTTGTTCCAATATTACTGGCTCCAATATTACTGGTTCCAATATTACTGGTTCCAAAATTACTGGTTGCAACATTACTGGTTCCTATATTACTGGTTCCAATATTACTGATTCCAATATTACTGGTACCAGTATTACTGGTTCCAATATTACTGGTTTCAATGTTACTGGTTCCAATATTACTGGTTCAAATATTACTGGTTCCAATATTACTGGTTCCGATATTGCTGGTTCCAATATTACTGGTTCCAATATTACTGGTTCCAATATTACTGGTTCAAATATTACTGGTTCCAATATTACTGGTTCCAATATTACTGGTTCCAATATCACTGGTTCCACTGTTGCTGGTTCCAATATCACTGGTTCGAATATTACTGGTTCCAATATTACTGGTTCCAATATTATTAGTTCCAATATAGCTGGCTCCAGTATTACTGGTTCCAATATTGCTGGTTTCAATATTGCTGGTTCCAATATTACTGGTTCCAGTATTACTGGTTCCAATATTACTAGTTCCAAGCTTACTGGTTCCAACATTATTGGTTCCTATATTACTGGTTCCAATATTACTGGTTCCAATATTACTGCTTCCAGTATTAGTGGTTCCAATATTACAAGTTTCAATATTACTGGTTCCAATATTACTGGTTCCAATATTACTGGTTACAATATTACTGGTTCCAATATTGCTGGCTCCAATATTGCTGGTTCCAATATTACTGGTTCCAATATTACTGGTTCCTATATTACTGGTTCCAATATTTCTGGTTTCAAAAATACTGGTTCCAATATTACTGGTTCCAATACTTGTGGTTCCTATATTAATTGTTCCAATAATACTGGTTCCAATATTACTGGTTCGAATATTACTGGTTCCTGTATTACTGGTTCCAAAATTACTGGTTCCAATATTACTAGATTCAATATTAGTGATTCCAGTATTACTGGTTCCAATTTTACTGGTTCCAATATTACTGGTTCCAATATTACTGGTTCCTTTATTACTGGTTCCAATGTTGCTGGTTCCAATATTGCTGGTTCCAATATTACTGGTTCCAATATTACTGGTTCCATTATTACTGGTTCCAATATTATTG
The DNA here is from genome assembly GCF_038502225.1 of Cherax quadricarinatus. Lineage (NCBI taxonomy): Eukaryota > Metazoa > Arthropoda > Malacostraca > Decapoda > Parastacidae > Cherax > Cherax quadricarinatus. The sequence goes on from NW_027196405.1 coordinate 77,998, forward strand.
GTTCCAACATTACTGGTTCCTATATTACTGGTTCCAATATTACTGGTTCCAATATTACTGGTTCCAATATTACTGGTTCCAATATTGCTGGTTCCAATATTAATGGTTCCAATATTATTGGTTCCAATATTACTGGTTCCAATATTACTAGTTCCAATATTACTGGTTCCAATATCACTGGTTCCACTATTTCTGTTTCCAATATTACTGGTTCCAATATTACTGGTTCCAATATTACTGGTTACAATGTTACTGGTTCCAATATTACTGCCTCCAATATTACTGGTTCCAATATTGCTGGTTCCAATATTGCTGGTTCCAATATTACTGGTTCCAATATTACTGGTTCCAATATTACTGGTTCCAATATTACTGGTTCCAACATTACTGGTTCCAATATTACTGGTTTCAATATTACTGGTTCCAATATTACTGGTTCCAATATTGCTGGTTCCAATGTTACTGGTTCCAATACTGCTGGTTCCAATATTAATGGTTCCAATATTATTGGTTCCAATATTACTGGTTCCAATATTACTGGTTCCAATATTGCTGGTTCCAATATTAATGGTTCCAATATTACTGGTTCCAATATTACTGGTTCCAATATTGCTGGTTCCAATGTTACTGGTTCCAATATTACTGGTTCCAGTATTACTGGTTCCAATATTACTGGTTACAATATTACTGGTTCCAATATTACTGGTTCCAATATTACTGGTTCCAATATTACTGGTTCCAATATTGCTGGTTCCAATATTACTGGTTCCAATATTACTGGTTCCAATATTACTGGTTCCAATATTACTGGTTCCAATATTACTGGTTCCAATATTACTGGTTCCAGTATTACTGGTTCCAATATTACTGGTTCCAATATTACTGGTTCCAATATTACTGGTTCCAATATTACTGGTTCCAATATTACTGGTTCCGATATTACTGGATCCAATATTACTGGTTCCAATGTTGCTGGTTCCATTATTACTGCTTCCAATATTACTGGTTCCAATATTACTGTTTCCAATAATACTGATTCCAATATTACTGTTTCCAATATTATGGGTTTCAATATTACTGGTTCCTATATTAGTGGTTCCAATATTATTGGTCCCAATATTACTGGTTAGAGTATTACTGGTTCCAATATTACTGGTTCCAATATTAATGGTTCCAATATTACTGGTTCCAATATTACTGGTTCCAGTATTACTGGTTCCAATATTACTGGTTCCAATATTACTGGTTCCAATATTACTGGTTCCAATATTAATGGTTCCAATATTACTGGTTCCAATATTACTGGTTCCAGTATTACTGGTTCCAATATTACTGGTTCCAATATTACTGGTTCCAGTATTACTGTTTCCAATAATACTTGTTCCAATAATACTGGTTAAAATGTTACTCTTTCCAATATTACTGGTTACTGAATTATTGGTTCCAATATTACTGGTTAAAATATTACTGGTTCCAATATTGCTGGTTAAAATATTACTGGTTCCAATAAAACTCTTTCCAATAGTACTGGTTCCAATATTTCTGGTTCCAATATTACTGATTCCAGCATTACTGGTTCCAATATTACTGGTTCCAATATTAATGGTTCCAATATTACTGGTTCCAATACTACTGGTTCCAATATTACTGGTTCCAATATTACTGGTTCCATTATTACTGGGTCCAATATTACTGGCTCCAGTATTACTGGTTCCAATATTACTGGTTCCAATACTTGTGGTTCCTATATTACTTGTTCCAATAATACTGGTTCCAATATTACTGGTTCCAATATTACTGGTTCCTGTATTACTGGTTCCAATATTACTGGTTCAAATATTACTGGTTCCAATATTTCTCTTTCCAATATTACTGGTTCCAATATTACTGGTTCCAATATTACTGGTTCCACTATAACTGGTTCCTATATTACTGGTTCCAATATTACTGGTTCCAATATTACTATTTCCAATATTACTGGTTCCAATATTACTGGTTCCAATATTGCTGGTTCCAATAATGCTGGCTCCAATATTGCTGGTTCCAATATTATTGGTTCCAATATTACTTGTTCCAATATTACTTGTTTCAACATTACTGGTTCCTATATTACTGGTTCCAATATTACTGGTTCCAATATTACTGGTTCCAGTATTACTGGTTCAAATATTACTGGTTTCAATATTACTGGTTCCACTATTACTGGTTCCAATATTACTGGTTCCTATATTACAGGTTCCAATATTACTGGTTCCAATATTACTGGTTCCAATATTACTGGTTCCTATATTACTGGTTCTAGTATTACTGGTTCCAATATTACTTGTTCCAATATTACTGGTTCCAGTATTATTGGTTCCAAAATTACTGGTTCCTATATTACTGGTTAAAATATTACTGGCTCCAATATTACTGGTTCCAATATTGCTGGTTCCAATATTACTGGTTCCAATATTACTGGTTCCAATATTACTGGTTCCAATATTACTGGTTCCAATATTACTGGTTCCAATATTACTGGTTCCAATATTACTGGTTCCAATATTACTGGTTCCAATATTACTGGTTCCAATATTACTGGTTCCAATATTACTGGTTCCAATATTACTGGTTCCAATATTACTGGTTCCAATATTACTGGTTCCAATATTACTGGTTCCAATATTGCTGGTTCCAATATTACTGGTTCCAATATTACTGGTTCCAATATTACTGGTTCCAATATTACTGGTTCCAATATTACTGGTTCCAATATTACTGGTTCCAATATCACTGGTTCCACTGTTGCTGGTTCCAATATCACTGGTTCGAATATTACTGGTTCCAATATTACTGGTTCCAATATTATTAGTTCCAATATAGCTGGCTCCAGTATTACTGGTTCCAATATTGCTGGTTTCAATATTGCTGGTTCCAATATTACTGGTTCCAGTATTACTGGTTCCAATATTACTAGTTCCAAGCTTACTGGTTCCAACATTATTGGTTCCTATAATACTGGTTCCAATATTACTGGTCCCAATATTACTGCTTCCAGTATTACTTGTTCCAATATTACTGGTTTCAATATTACTGGTTCCAATATTACCATTTCCAATATTACTGGTTACAATATTACTGGTTCCAATATTGCTGGCTCCAATATTGCTGGTTCCAATATTACTGGTTCCAATATTACTGGTTACTATATTACTGGTTCCAATATTACTTTTTCCAAAAATACTGGTTCCAATATTACTGTTTCCAATACTTGTGGTTCCTATATTACTTGTTCCAGTAATACTGGTTCCAATATTACTGGTTAATATTACTGGTTCCTGTATTACTGGTTCCAATATTACTGGTTCCAATATTACTAGATTCAATATTAGTGATTTCAGTATTACTGGTTTCAATTTTACTGGTTCCAATATTACTGGTTCCAATATTACTGGTTCCTTTATTACTGGTTCCAATATTGCTGGTTCCAATATTGCTGGTTCCAATATTACTGGTTCCAATATTACTGGTTCCAATATTACTGGTTCCAATATTACTGGTTCCAACATTACTGGTTCCTATATTACTGGTTCCAATATTACTGGTTCCAATATTACTGGTTCCAATATTACTGGTTCCAATATTGCTGGTTCCAATATTACTGGTTCCAATATTACTGGTTCCAATATTACTGGTTCCAATATTACTGGTTCCAATATTACTGGTTCCAATATTACTGGTTCCACTATTTCTGTTTCCAATATTACTGGTTCCAATATTACTGGTTCCAATATTACTGGTTACAATTACTGGTTCCAATATTACTTCCAATATTACTGGTTCCAATATTACTGGTTCCAATATTACTGGTTCCAATATTACTGGTTCCAATATTACTGGTTCCAATATTACTGGTTCCAATATTACTGGTTCCAATATTACTGGTTCCAATATTACTGGTTCCAATATTACTGGTTCCAATATTACTTGTTCCAATATTACTAGTTCCAATATTACTGGTTCCAATATTACTGGTTCCAATATTACTGGTTCCAATATTACTGGTTCCAATATTACTGGTTCCAATATTACTGGTTCCAATATTACTGGTTCCAATATTACTGGTTCCAATATTACTGGTTCCAATATTACTGGTTCCAATATTACTGGTTCCAATATTGCTGGTTCCAATATTACTGGTTCCAATATTACTGGTTCCAATATTACTGGTTCCAATATTACTGGTTCCAATATTACTGGTTCCAATATTACTGGTTCCAATATTACTGGTTCCAATATTACTGGTTCCAATATTACTGGTTCCAATATTACTGGTTCCAATATTACTGGTTCCAATATTACTGGTTCCAATATTACTGGTTCCAATATTACTGGTTCCAATATTACTGGTTACAATATTACTGGTTCCAATATTACTGGTTCCAATATTACTGGTTCCTATATTACTGGTTCCAATATTACTGGTTCCAATATTACTGGTTCCAATATTACTGGTTCCAATATTACTGGTTCCAATATTACTGGTTCCAATATTACTGGTTCCAATATTACTGGTTCCAATATTACTGGTTCCAATATTACTGGTTCCAATATTACTGGTTCCAATATTACTGGTTCCAATATTACTGGTTCCAATATTACTGGTTCCAATATTACTGGTTCCAATATTACTGGTTCCAATATTACTGGTTCCAATATTACTGATTCCAATATTACTGGTTCCAATATTACTGGTTCCAATATTACTGGTTCCAATATTACTGGTTCCAATATTACTGGTTCCAATATTACTGGTTCCAATATTACTGGTTCCAATATTACTGGTTCCAATATTACTGGTTCCAATATTACTGGTTCCAATATTACTGGTTCCAATATTACTGGTTCCAATATTACTGGTTCCAATATTACTGGTTCCAATATTACTTTTTCCAATATTACTGGTTCCAATATTACTGGTTCCAATATTACTGGTTCCAATATTACTGGTTCCAATATTACTGGTTCCAATATTACTGGTCCCAATATTACTGGTTAGAGTATTACTGGTTCCAATACTACTGGTTCCAATATTACTGGTTTCAATATTACTGGTTCCAATATTACTGGTTCCAGTAATATTGGTTCCAATATTACTGGTTGCAATATTATTGTTTCCTGTTTGTTCCAATATTACCGGTTCCAATATTACTGGTTCCAATATTACTTGTTCCTATATTACAGGTTCCAGTATTAATGGTTCCAATATTACTGGTTCCAATATTACTGGTTTCTATACTACTTGTTCCAATATTACTGGTTCCAATGTTACTCTTTCCAATATTACTGGTTCCTGAATTACTGGTTCCAATATTACTGGTTAAAATATTACTGGTTCCAATATTACTGGTTAAAATATTACTGGTTCCAATATTACTCTTTCCAATAGTACTGGTTCCAATATTTCTGGTTCCAATATTACTGATTCCAGCATTACTGGTTCCAATATTAATGGTTCCAATATTACTGGTTCCAATACTACTGGTTCCAATATTACTGGTTCCAATATTACTGGTTCCATTATTACTGGGTCCAATATTACTGGCTCCAGTATTACTGGTTCCAATATTACTGGTTCCAATATTTCTGGTTCCAATACTTCTGGTTCCTATATTACTTGTTCCAATATTACTGGCTCCAATATTACTGGTTCCAATATTACTGGTTCCTTTATTACTGGTTCCAATATTACTGGTTCAAATACTACTGGTTCCAATATTACTCTTTCCAATATTATTGCTTCCAATATTACTGGTTCCAATATTTCTGGTTCCAATATTACTGGTTCCAATTTTACTGGTTCCAATATTACTGGTTCCAATATTACTGGTTCCTTTATTACTGGTTCCAATAATGCTGGTTCCAATAATGCTGGTTCCAATATTACTGGTTCCAATATTATTTGTTCCAATATTACTTGTTCCAATATTGCTGGTCCCAACATTACTGGTTCCTATATTACTGGTTCCAATATTACTGGTTCCAATATTACTGGTTCCAATATTACTGGTTCCAATATTACTGGTTTCAATATTACTGGTTCCAATATTACTGGTTCCAATATTACTGGTTCCAATATTACTGGTTCCAATATTACTGGTTCCAATATTACTGGTTTCAATAATACTGGTTCCAATATCACTGGTTCCACTACTGCTGTTTCCAATATTACTGGTTCCAATATTACTGATTCCAATATTACTGGTTAAAATATTACTGCATCCAATACTATTGGTTCCAATATTGCTGGTTCCAAAATTGCTGGTTCCAATATTGCTGGTTCCAATATTACTGGTTCCAATATTACTGGTTCCAAAATTACTGGTTCCAACATTACTGGTTCCTATATTACTGGTTCCAATATTACTGATTCCAATATTACTGGTACCAGTATTACTGGTTCCAATATTACTGGTTTCAATGTTACTGGTTCCAATATTACTGGTTCAAATATTACTGGTTCCAATATTACTGGTTCCGATATTGCTGGTTCCAATATTACTGGTTCCAATATTACTGGTTCCAACATTATTGGTTCCAATATTACTGGTTCCAATATTACTGGTTCCGATATTGCTGGTTCCAATATTACTGGTTCCAATATTACTGGTTCCAATATTATTGGTTCCAATATAACTGGCTCCAGTGTTACTGGTTCCAGTATTGCTGGTTTCTATATTGCTGGTTCCAATATTACTGATTCCAATATTACTGGTTCCAATATTGCTGGTTCCAATATTACTGGTTCCAACATTATTGGTTCCTATAATACTGGTTCCAATATTACTGGTCCCAATATTACTGCTTCCAGTATTACTGGTTTCAATATTGCTGGTTCCACTATTACCGGTTCCAATATTACTGTTTCCAATATTACTGGTTCCAATATTACTGGTTCCAATATTGCTGGTTCCAAAATTGCTGGTTCCAATATTACTGGTTCCAATATTACTGGTTCCTATATTACTGGTTCCAATATTTCTGGTTTCAAAAATACTGGTTCCAATATTACTGGTTCCAATACTTGTGGTTCCTATATTACTTGTTCCAGTAATACTGGTTCCAATATTACTGGTTAATATTACTGGTTCCTGTATTACTGGTTCCAATATTACTGGTTCCAATATTACTAGATTCAATATTAGTGATTTCAGTATTACTGGTTTCAATTTTACTGGTTCCAATATTACTGGTTCCAATATTACTGGTTCCTTTATTACTGGTTCCAATATTGCTGGTTCCAATATTGCTGGTTCCAATATTACTGGTTCCAATATTACTGGTTCCAATATTACTGGTTCCAATATTACTGGTTCCAATATTACTGGTTCCTATATTACTGGTTCCAATATTACTGGTTCCAATATTACTGGTTCCAATATTACTGGTTCCAATATTGCTGGTTCCAATATTACTGGTTCCAATATTACTGGTTCCAATATTACTGGTTCCAATATTACTGGTTCCAATATTACTGGTTGCAATATCACTGCTTCCACTCTTGCTGTTTCCAATAATACTGGTTCCAATATTACTGGTTCCAATATTACTGGTTCCAATATTACTGGTTCCAATATTACTGGTTCCAATATTACTGGTTCCAATATTACTGGTTCCAATATTACTGGTTCCAATATTACTGGTTCCAATATTACTGGTTCCAGTATTACTGGTTCCAATATTACTGGTTCCAACATTACTGGTTCCAATATTACTGGTTCCTATATTACTGGTTCCAATGTTACTGGTTCCAATATTACTGGTTCCAATATTACTGTTTCCAATATTACTGATTCCTATATTACTGGTTCCAATATTACAGGTTCCAATATTACTGGTTCCAATATTACTGGTTCCAATATTACTGGTTCCAATATTACTGGTTCCAATATTACTGGTTCCAATATTACTGGTTCCAATATTACTGGTTCCAATATTACTGGTTCCAATATTACTGGTTCCAATGTTACTGGTTCCTATATTACTGGTTCCAATATTACTGGTTCCAATATTACTGGTTCCAATATTACTGGTTCCAATATTACTGGTTCCAATATTACTGGTTCCAATATTACTGGTTCCAATATTACTGGTTCCAATATTACTGGTTCCAATATTACTGGTTCCAATATTACTGGTTCCAATATTACTGGTTCCAATATTACTGGTTCCAATATTACTGGTTCCAATATTACTGGTTCCAATATTACTGGTTCCAATATTACTGGTTCCAATATTACTGGTTCCAATATTACTGGTTCCAATATTACTGGTTCCAATATTACTGGTTCCAATATTGCTGGTTCCAAGATTACTGTTCCAATATTACTGGTTCCAATATTGCTGGTTCCAATATTGCTGGTTCCAATATTACTGGTTCCAATATTACTGGTTCAAATATTACTGTTTCCAATATTACTGATTCCAATATTACTGGTTCCAATATTACGGGTTTCAATATTACTGGTAACAATATTACTGGTTAGAGTATTACTGGTTCCAATATTACTAGTTCCAATATTACTGATTCCAATATTACTGGTTCCAATATCGCTGGTTCCAATATTACTGGTTCCAATATTACTGGTTCCAATAGTACTAGTTCCAATGTTACTGCTTCCAATTTTACTGGTTCAAATATTACTGTTTCCAATATTACTGATTCCAATATTACTGGTTCCAATATTACGGGTTTCAATATTACTGGTTCCTATATTACTTGTTCCAATATTACTGGTCCCAATATTACTGGTTAGAGTATTACTGGTTCCAATATTACTGGTTCCAATATTACTGGTTCCAATATTACTGGTTCCAGTATTATTGGTTCGAAAATTACTGGTTCCAATATTACTGGTTCCAATATTACTGGTTCCAATATTACTGGTTCCAATACTACTGGTTCCAGTATTACTGGTTCCAATGTTACTGGTTCCAATATTACTGGTTCTAATATTACTGGTTCCAATGTTATTGGTTCCTATATTACTTGTTCCAATATTACTGGTTCCAATATTACTGGTTCCAATATTACTGGTTCCAATATTACTGGTTTCAATATTATTGGCTCCAATATTACTGGTTCCAATATTACTGGTTAAAATACAACTGGTTCCAATATTACTGGTTCCAATATTACTGATTCCTATATTACTGGTTCCAATATTACTGGTTCCAATATTACTGGTTCCAATATTACTGGTTCCAATATTACTGGTTCCAATATTACTGGTTCCAGTATTACTGGTTCCAATATTACTGGTTCCTATATTAGTGGTTCCAATATTACTGGTTCCAATATTACTGGTTCCAATATTACTGGTTCCAATAGTACTGGTTCCTGTATTACTTGTTCAAATATTACTGGTTCCAATATTACTGGTTCCAATATTACTGGTTCCAATATTACTGGTTCCAATATTACTGGTTCAAATATTACTGGTTCCAATATTACTGGTTCCAATATTACTGGTTCCAATATTACTGGTTCCAATATTACTGGTTCCAATATTACTGGTTCCAATATTACTGGTTCCAATATTACTGGTTCCAATATTACTGGTTCCAATATTACTGGTTCCAATATTACTGGTTCCAATACTGCTGGTTCCAAGATTACTGTTCCAATATTACTGGTTCCAATTTTATTGGTTCCAATATTACTGGTTCCAACATTACTGGTTCCTATATTACTGGTTCCAATATTACTGGTTCCAACATTACTGGTTCCTATATTACTGGTTCCAATATTACTGGTTTCAATATTACTGGTTCCAATATTGCTGGTTCCAATATTACTGGTTCCAATATTACTGGTTCCAATATTACTGGCTCCAATATTACTGGTTCCAATATTACTGGTTCCAATATCACTGGTTCCAGTATTGCTGTTTCCAATATTACTGGTTCCAATATTACTGGTTCCAATATTACTGGTTCCAATATTACTGGTTAAAATATTACTGCATCCAATACTATTGGTTCCAATATTGCTGGTTCCAAAATTGCTGGTTCCAATATTGCTGGTTCCAATATTACTGGTTCCAATATTACTGGTTCCAATATTACTGGTTCCAAAATTACTGGTTCCAGCATTATTGGTTCCTATATTGCTGGTTCCAATATTACTGGTTCCAATATTACTGGTTCCAGTATTACTGGTTCCAATATTACTGGTTTCAATATTACTGGTTCCAATATTACTGGTTCCAATATTACTGGTTCCAATATTACTGGTTCCAATATTGCTGGTTCCAATATTACTGGTTCCAATATTACTGGTTCCAATATTACTGGTTCCAATATTACTGGTTCCAATATTACTGGTTCCAATATTACTGGTTCCAATATCACTGGTTCCACTGTTGCTGGTTCCAATATCACTGGTTCCAATAATACTGGTTCCAATATTACTGGTTCCAATATTATTGGTTCCAATATTACTGGCTCCAGTATTACTGGTTCCAATATTGCTGGTTTCAATATTGCTGGTTCCACTATTACCGGTTCCAATATTACTGGTTCCAATATTACTGGTTCCAATATTACTGGTTCCTATAATACTGGTTCCAATATTACTGGTCCCAATATTACTGCTTCCAATATTACTGGTTCCAACATTACTGGTTCCTATATTACTGGTTCCAATATTACTGGTTCCAATATTATTGGCTCCAGTATTACTGGTTCCAATATTGCTGGTTCCAAAATTGCTGGTTCCAATATTACTGGTTCCAATATTACTGGTTCCTATATTACTGGTTCCAATATTACTGGTTCCAAAAATACTGGTTCCAATATTACTGGTTCCAATACTTGTGGTTCCTATATTACTTGTTCCAATAATACTGGTTCCAATATTACTGGTTCCAATATTACTGGTTCCTGTATTACTGGTTCCAATATTACTGGTTCAAATATTACTGATTCAATATTAGTGATTCCAGTATTATATTACTGGTTCCAATATTACTGGTTCCAATATTACTGGTTCCAATAGTACTAGTTCCAATGTTACTGGTTCCAATATTACTGGTTCCAATGTTGCTGGTTCTAATATTACTGGTTCCAATATTACTGGTTCCAATATTACTGGTTCCAATATTACTGGTTCCAATATTACTGGTTCCAATATTACTGGTTCCAATATTACTGGTTCCAATATTGCTGGTTCCAATATTACTGGTTCCAATATTACTGGTTCCAATATTACTGGTTCCAATATTACTGGTTCCAATATTACTGGTTCCAATATTACTGGTTCCACTATAACTGGTTCCTATATTACTGGTTCCAATATTACTGGTTCCAATATTACTATTTCCAATATTACTGGTTCCAATATTACTGGTTCCAATATTACTGGTTCCAATATTACTGGTTCCTATATTACTGGTTCCAATATTACTGGTTCCAATATTACTGGTTCTAATATTACTGGTTCCTATATTACTGGTTCCAGTATTACTGGTTCCAATATTACTGGTTCCAATATTACTGGTTCCAATATTACTGGTTCCAATATTGCTGGTTCCAATGTTACTGGTTCCAATACTGCTGGTTCCAATATTACTGGTTCCAATATTACTGGTTCCAATATTACTGGTTCCAATATTACTGCTTCCAATATTGCTGGTTCCAAAATTGATGGTTTCAGTATTACTGGTTCCAATATTACTGGTTCCTATATTACTGGTTCCAATATTACTGGTTCCAAAAATACTGGTTCCAATATTACTGGTTCCTGTATTACTGGTTCCAATATTACTGGTTCAAATATTACTGGTTCCAATATTACTGGTTCCAATATTACTGGTTCCAATATTACTGGTTCCAATATTACTGGTTCCAATATTACTGGTTCCTATATTACTGGTTCCAATATTACTGGTTCCAATATTACTGGTTCCAATATTACTGGTTCCAATATTACTGGATTCAATATTACTGTTTCCAGTATTACTGGTTCCAATTTTACTTGTGCCAATATTACTGGTTCCAATATTACTGGTTCCAATATTACTGGTTCCAATATTACTGGTTCCAATATTACTGGTTCCAATATTACTGGTTCCAATATTACTGGTTCCAATATTACTGGTTCCTATATTACTGGTTCCAATATTACTGGTTCCAATATTACTGGTTCCAATATTACTGGTTCCAATATTACTGGTTCCAATATTACTGGTTCCAATATTACTGGTTCCAATATTACTGGTTCCAATATTACTGGTTCCAATATTACTGGTTCCAATATTACTGGTTCCAATATTACTGGTTCCAATATTGCTGGTTCCAATATTACTGGTTCCAATATTACTGGTTCCAATATTAGTTGTTCCAATATTATTGGTTCCAATGTTACTGGCTCCAGTATTACTGGTTCCAATGTTACTGGTTCCAAAATTGCTGGTTCCAATATTACTGGTTCCAATGTTACTGGTTCCTATATTACTGGTTCCAATATTACTGGTTCCAATATTACTGGTTCCAATATTACTGGTTCCAATATTACTGGTTCCAATATTACTGGTTCCAATATTACTGGTTCCAATATTACTGGTTCCAATATTACTGGTTCCAATATTACTGGTTCCAATATTACTGGTTCCAATATTACTGGTTCCAATATTACTGGTTCCAATATTACTGGTTCCAATATTACTGGTTCCAATATTACTGGTTCCAATATTACTGGTTCCAATATTACTGGTTCCAATATTACTGGTTCCAATATTACTGGTTCCAATACTACTGGTTGGATCCAATATTACTGGTTCCAATATTACTGGTTCCAATATTACTGGTTCCAATATTACTGGTTCCTATATTACTGGTTCCAATATTACTGGTTCCAATATTACTGGTTCCAATATTACTGGTTCCAATATTACTGATTCCAATATTACTGGTTTCAATATTACTGGTTCCAATATTACTGGTTCCTATATAACTGGTTCCAATATTACTGGTTCCAATATTACTAGTCCCAATATTACTGGTTCAAATATTACTGGTTTCTATGTTACTGGTTCCTGTATTACTGGTTCCAATATTACTGGTTCCAATATTACTGGTTCCAATATTACTGGTTCCAATATTACTGGTTCCAATATTGCTGGTTCCAATATTACTGGTTCCAATATTACTGGTTCCAATATTACTGGTTCCAATATTACTGGTTCCAATATTACTGGTTCCAATATTACTGGTTCCAATATTACTGGTTCCAATATTACTGGTTCCAATATTACTGGTTCCAATATTACTGGTTCCAATATTACTGGTTCCAATATTACTGGTTCCAATATTACTGGTTCCAATATTACTGGTTCCAATACTACTGGTTCCAATATTACTGGTTCCAATATTACTGGTTCCAATATTACTGGTTCCAATATTGCTGGTTCCAATATTACTGGTTCCAATATTACTGGTTCCAATATTTTTTTTTTTTATATTTTATTTAAAACTTCATGTACAAATATTAATAGGTACATATGTAAAAAAAATGATCAAGGACAACATCAGTAAAACAATATATAAACACAAAACAATCCAGGCAACATCTGACAGTCTACTATATACAAGTTTTTATAACATATATCACAATTTAAGAAGGAATAAAGTTATAATAACAAAGGCCACAAAATGGCTATAAATAAAACTCCTAAAATTACAACCTCAACACAATAATGCATCAAGCTTAATGACAATCACCCGTAATACCACTCTCAACAAATACACCAGACCTACAATATGCCTTATTAAGAAACCTGTGTTGCAACACAGGTGACCCATCATCCCCCCCCCACTCACACACACACATTGAAAACTAACCCTCTCACCAACCTGAATAATCATGACATTAATTATCCTCGATTTAGGATTATTATGACACATGTCACTTGAGGAAACATTATTTACAACCATAAATGGTACAGGACTACCAAAATTACAATACCTTAAATAAGAATAATAATAATAGGTAATTACGTCAAAACTGATGCTGGACCACGTTACAAAAAAAGGCAAAAATAACTCGGTGCTTCAAGGAAATAGTGAAAGGAAAACCCTCTCAAGAAAATTCAAATTCAATTGCAATACCAGTGCAAGTGGAACATAATACTCTACCAAAGAAATATACATGTTATATAATTGATAGGTTATACATTAATACATGTTATATATTTAATCTGCTCCTTACACCTTCCCCATCAAGGGAACTAAGCAAAACTTATCTTGCACAACCTCTCATCTGGTCACACACTAGTACCTCCAATCTCACCCAACCACATCACTGCATACCCAAGGATGTGAGCCCGTTGAAATCCCCTGAACCTCCCCCCCTTTTACCAACCTACTCACCCCGGCAGTTAAAGCCCCTTATAACGCCAATAAATTCCCTGTTGTTAGTCCTCTATAACCCTCAGAAAAATACTCTTCCCACCTTTTCCCAAAAATGTCTCTGTTGCGACACAAAGTTCGATAAAACGTCGCCGCCAAAGTCCTTCTCAGCACATCCCCACCCACCTTCCCCCTCATACCCCATAAAACATATATGTAGTCCACGATGACATATGCTAAACCTCTTACCACACTCTCCTCCACACCACTCATATCAAGACTCAACGCTCGCAATACCGACACACCTTGACCCCCCACCCTCACCACTACCTTATTCATCCATACCCTGATGCACTCCAAACCTTCACAAAAATAGACGACATGATACGCAGTCTCTTCCCCACTGTATCTGCCACACTCCCCACCCTCGATAACCCTCCTATCT